>NW_019228950.1:255403-257796 GCF_002742605.1 Olea europaea var. sylvestris
TTTATTGTTTTTCTCCTAAGTTTTTTTCCTACTTGTTTTCTCCTATTACAAGAGAGTTTAATTGTTGTTATTTCCTTGTATTTAGAGAGTGTGTTGTAGTTCTCCTACTATAGTGAAATCCTCTTATACTTGCCCATGGACGTAGCCTAAATTGGATAAACCACGTAAATACTTGTGTCCATTTTTAGCTGTGTTTTCTCAATTCCATTATTTGTCAGCCAAACTCGGCCCACGCATTTTCTCCCCAACAGTGGTATCAGAGCAAGGTTCTGTATAGAGTCGTTGATCAATCATAGTATTGGTGAAAAATGGCGACAAAATATGAGATTGAAAAGTTCAATGGGAACAATTTCTAATTGTGAAAAATGAGAATAAAACCAGTTTTGAGAAAAGATAGCTGCTTGGCGGCAATTGGACAAAGGCCTGTGGAAATCATTGACGATACTAAGTGGTACGAGATGGATAGCAACGCAGTTGCTAATCTACACCTTGCACTAGCCAATGGAGTATTGTCAAGTGTGGCAGAGAAAAAGACGGCCAAAGAGATATGGGATATGCTGACAAAGCTGTACGAGGCCAAATCGTTACACAACAAAATCTTCTTAAAGAGAAAGCTTTACACCTTTAGGATGATGGAGTCAATTACGGTGACAGACCACATCAACACCCTCAATACTCTATTTTCACAACTCACATCAATGGAGCATAATATAGAGATTGGTTAACGTGCTTAAATCTTACTTCAAAGTCTACCAGATTCGTATGATCAACTCATCATCAACTTGACCAACAACCTTGAAACTCTAGTCTTCGATGATGTTCCAGCTGCTGTTCTTGAAGAGGAAAGTAGGTGCAAGAACAAGGAGGACAGATTGACAAGTTCGAATCAGGCAGAAGCTTTAACGATGATGAGAGGGAGATCAACGGAACATGACTCCAATGGGAGTCGTGATCAGAGTAGATCAAAATCCAGGAGTAAGAAAAATGCCAAGTGTCATTACTGTGGCAAGAAAAGGCACTTAAAAAAGGATTGTTGGAGTCTCAAGAAGAATGAAGAAGCTAAAAGAAAAGGTCCTGAGACATCAAAAGCTCAGGGTTTTGTAGCAAGTACCTCAGATGATGGTGAAATTTTATACAGCAAGGCAACAACAGTTGTTGAAAGCAGAAAGAAATTTTCTGATGTCTGGCTTATGGATTCAAGAGCTACATGGCACATGACACCAATAAGGGAATGGTTTCATCAATATGAGACTATCCCAGGAGGATCTGTGTTTATGGGAAATGATCATGCCTTGGAGATCGCTGGTATTGGTACCATCAAATTGAAAATGTATGATGGTACAGTTCACACTATCCAGGAGGTATGGCATGTAAAAGGCCTAAAGAAAAATTTATTGTCTCTAGAACAATTGGATGGCATTGGATGCAAGACCCATATACAAGATGGGATCATGAAAAAAGTTAAAGGCGCGCTTGTGGTAATGAAAGCGGAAAAGATAGCTGCAAATTTGTACATGCTTAAAGGAGAGACACTATAAGAACGAGAAGCATCTGTCGCATCAACATGTTCAGCATAAGAATTAACGATGATGTGGCATCACAAGCTTGCTCACACGTCGGAACGTGGTTTGAAAATTCTCTCTTAACAAAAGCTTCTTCCAGGGCTCAAAAAGATTTCATTACCCTTTTGTGAGCATTGTGTTACTAGTAAGCAGCACAGATTGAAGTTCACAGTTCCACTGCTAGAAGTAAAACTATCTTTGAGCTGGTCCATTCCAATGTTTGGTAAGCACCGGTTATATCCCTAGGAGGTGCAAGATACTTTGTATCTTTTATTGATGATATCTCCAAGAGATGTTAGGTATATCCAATCAAAAGGAAGGCAGACATGTTTGTAGTCTTCAAAATATTCAAAGCGCGTGTGGAGCTCGAATCTGAAAAGAAGATCAAATGTCTGAGGACTGACAATGGAGGAGAATATACCGGTGATGAATTTGATAACTTCTGTCAACAAGAAGGTATCAAGAGACAGTTCACTATGGCATACACTCCACAGCAAAATGGAGTGGCAGAGCGGATGAACAGAACATTGTTAGAAAGAACAAGGGCAATGTTGAGGACTGCGGGGTTAGCCAAGTCATTTTGGGTAGAAGCAGTCAAAATCGTCCGTTATGTGCTCAATCGGTTGCCATCAGTCGCAATTGGCCTGAAGACGCCTATGGAAATGTAGACTGGTAAACCAGCTGATTATTCTCACTTACATGTGTTTGGAAGTCCTGTGTACGTTATGTACAACATCCAAGAAACATCAAAGCTAGATCCAAAATCCAGAAAATGTATTTTCTTAGGGTATGCTGATGGAGTGAAGGGGTACCGCCTGTGGGATCCCACTG
>NW_019228950.1:258609-262771 GCF_002742605.1 Olea europaea var. sylvestris
AAGGCTCAATTGGCTAGGGAGTTTGATATGAAGGACTTGGGACCGGCAAACAAGATTCTAGGGATGCAAATTTTCCGAGATAGAAATAATAGGAAGATTTGGCTTAGTCAGAAAAACTACTTGAAGAAAATCTTGCGTCGTTTCAATATGCAAGATTGTAAGCCAATTTCTATCCCTCTTCCTATTAATTTCAAGTTATCCTCAAGTATGAGCCCTAGCAGCGAAGCAGAGAGGATGGAGATGTCTCGAGTGTCGTATGCATCGGCAGTGGGTAGTTTGATGTTTGCTATGATCTGTACAAGACCAGACATTGCACAAACAGTGGGAGCGATTAGTCGATATATGGCAAATCCTGGTAAAGAGCATTGTAATACGGTAAAGAGGATCCTGAGATATGTCAAGGGTACCTCAAATGCTACATTATGTTATGGAGGATCAGATTTTATTGTCAAAGGCTACGTTGATTCAGATTATGCAGGTGATCTTGATAAAAGCAAGTCCACCACAGGATATGTGTTTACTCTTGCTGGAGGAGCTGTAAGCTGGGTTTCGAAACTGCAGTCTATCATGGCTACTTCCACGATGGAGGCAGAATATGTGGCAGCTACACAAGCTAGCAAAGAGGCAATCTGGTTGCAAATGTTAATGGACGAGCTCAAACACAAACAAGAGAAGATTGCTCTATTTTGTGATAGTCAGAGCGCTTTGCATATGGCAAAGAATACAGCATTTCATCAGAGAACAAAGCATATTCGAGTTCAATATCACTTTGTTCTAGAAAAGGTGGAGGAAAGAAGTGTGGATATACAGAAATGGAGGAAGGAAGTGTGGATATACAGAAAATCCATACAGCGGACAACCTAGCTGATATGTTGACAAAGCCAATTGGAACTGACAAGTTTATATGGTGTCGATCTTCCATTGGCCTTGCAGAAACGTAAGTAGCACGGAAATGGTAAGTATGGGAAGGATGAAGTGGTCAACAAAAGTGACTTTAAGTGGGAGAAATGTTGAAAATAAAGACACATTTTTGGATCATAAAACATTACTTAACAAGTAAGAAAAATACATACATGCATACAAGTGGTGGTGGTGGCAAAATTAGAGTTTCCAACTAATGATAGCCACATTTTTTTGACCAAATGGATAAGGTGTTGATTTCTTAATTGTTAAGAAAGACTCCATGCATGCATACAAGGGAGGTTGAGAAATTCAAGTTTTCTTTCTCCATTTACTTGACAAGCCCAAATGTGTAGTGAATTCTAGCAAATGAAGGTGGTAGAACTTTTGACTCTTCCAAGCAATTATGGAGGTTAAAAATCTCTATAAATATGGGCAAGAGTTTGAGAGAAAATAGTGTGTCATATGGAGAGGAAAAATTAAGAGAGAAAATTGTAAGTTAGAGAGAAGAGTAGAGAGAAAATTTATTATTTTTCTCCTAAGTTTTTTTCCTACTTGTTTTCTCCTATTACAAGAGAGATTAATTGTTGTTATTTTCTTGTATTTAGAGAGTGTGTTGTAGTTCTCCTACTATAGTGAAATCCTCCTATACTTGCCCATGGACATAGCCTAAATTGGGTGAACCACGCAAATACATGTGTCCATTTTTAGCTGTGTTTTCTCAATTTCATTATTTGTCAGCCAAACTCGACCCACGCATTTTCTACCTAACAAATATAATAAATAAGTGCAAACGACTCCACGATTTTCATGATGGTAAACCTTCACAGGATGTATAGATTGGGTCATGCAGTTTCCATATGGGAAAAGAGGCTTACATAAGGTATTGAGGCCGCTTGGGCAATGGTGCATATGTCTCACCACACTCGTAGCTGTAGCATCCAATACATGCTTTAGCAAGGAGCTTGAACCACTGACTAAACGTATATCTACTTTTGTATTCTCTAAACAATCTCCCAAACTCATACCATCTATATTTCTTTTAATATGTACCTCTACCTTATTCAGAGTTAGAAACGTTGTGTAGAAGTAGGAGTCTCAAAGGAGTTGGACTTAAATTTCTCATCATCTAGTTTAGAAACCCAAGTCCTTAATAGAATATTTCATGGTAGCTCCTACCTTCATGTGATGTCTCTTCTTGAAGTAATCTGTCAACATAATCTTGATGTCGAATTGACCTATACCAATATTCCCCAATAGCATCTTTGTAAGGGCTTGGGATAGTGTCCCAATATCACTTCGTAGGTTGGAACTTGAATCTTGTGTTGACTGAGTACCTTTTGAAGGTGTCTTAGATGAAGGAGAATTTATGTGTATTTGCTCAAGGGTCCATTACTTGTACTATAAATTATGACAACATAAATAGTAGTAATAGGAGATGGGGTACCTTACTAAGAGTCTAAAGTTAACTAGTAACTAAAGAAATCTATGGTAGAAATTCTGTACGCAACTGTTAAGAGCTCCATATGAGCTATAGTGGGAGTGAATAGGCACTATAGATGTGGAGGCGAACTTTGTAATAGGTGGAGCAATTTGTGTAACAGAAGGTATTGCAATAGGAATAGTGAGGAACATAGGAGGCACAATAAAATTTGTCATCGATTCTACCTTGGCTTAACAAATGTCACATTGCCTTTACCCTTATTAACCTTGCTAGTAGTGGTCTCAATAGGAGGAGATGGTTAAAATGGAGGAGGTACAAAAAAACTGGGAAGTAGGAGATGTCCCCGAAGTACAATAATTTGAGGAGTGGCCTAGGTGTCTCCAATTCACCTCTATACAAACTCTAGCATCACTAGGTTGTCTCATATTAGAGGTCACATCACCAATCCTCAAGAGGATACCTATAGCCCTAGATAAAACAAATAGGAATTCCTTAGCATACAAATGACCCAGAAGCAAAGGAAATGATACCCAGTCTAGATTTCTAAAGTAATCTGGGTCGCATGCTTATGTTTAAAGTCTTATGTCCATTTAAGCCCTCAACAGACACCCATTGATATACGACGAACTTTTTAAGAAATAATCTACTGTAGTCGTCCTCATGTGTAATGTAGATGTATAAGTATGTACGTTATTTCATTCAAACTCAACTTAAAAACTACTAACGAAATAAAACACTTAAAAAATCTCACATACCTTTCCTATAGTCGACTTGCAGTGTTGGATTTAGCCTTTATTTGATCCACATTATTTTCAAAATACATTTTTCTTCCATTCTTTTCAGCCACACATACACATTCTTTAATAAAGTAATATTATACACAAATCTAAAAAATTTTCTTATTTTTTAACCACATTCTCAATCAATCTAATATTTTAAAATGGGGCTTAAACAGTCTCTTAGATTTTTCACCATCTAGGTTAGAAACCATGTCCTAAATAAAAAATTTCATGATAGCTCTCACATTCATGTGATGCCTTTTCCTGAAGTGATCTATCAACATAAGCTTATGGAGCATTGATCTTTACCAATATCACCTAATAGTCTCTTTGCAAGGCCTAGGGACAGTTCTATGTGTCATTCTATAGGCTGAAACTTGAACCCCATGTTGACTGAGTATCCTATGAAGTGTTTCAAATGAAGGAGAACATATGTGTATAGGATCATGGGATGCCTCTATAGTAGGATAAGTAATAACAATAGGAGTAGTAGTAATATGGTGAAAAGGATACCTCAATATGAGCATTCAGAGTCCGCTTAGTAACTATAGAAATCTATGGTGGGGTCTCTATAGAAGTACTTGGTAAGATCTCTGTAAGGACTATAGTGGAAGTTAGAATTGGTATTGTAGATTCAGAGGCAAACTTTGCCACTAGTGGTGCAATTTGGGTAGTAAAAGGTATTACAATTGGAGTAGTGTTGAACATAAGAGGCATATAGAAACTGGCACCTATTACTTCCTTAGGTCAACAATAATCACCTTGCCATTAGCCTTTTTAGCCCTACTTGTAGTTGTCTTAATAAGAGAAGATGGTAGAGAGGGTGATGCAAAAAATTGGGAAAGAAGGAAGTGTCCCCAATGTACACTAATCTGACCAGTGGCCCAAATGTCGATAATAAAGGCAAAAATTGGACCCTTCTTATATATGACTGACTACTAAAAGCCACAGTTACTGCTGCACTCAATCTAAACCATATTAGGTTATCTATGCTCCAAGGTTACCTCTATATAAACCAAAATATCATTAGGTCGTCTCA
>NW_019228950.1:271764-273781 GCF_002742605.1 Olea europaea var. sylvestris
ACCACGTCTTTGGTGGACCAAGATCCTCGGCCCATATAAAGCCACGTTTTGGGTTCACTGGGGCTTAGTCTCTAAAGGGCTTTTCCTTTGACTTCAGGAACTAATGAATTTATATTCTTTCAATTTGAAATAATTTCTTGTTAAACAAAATGAAATTCATTAATTTTCTTTAGTATTCTGTCTCCCCTTCCCAATTACCAGTTTCTTGCCATCACGTGAGAGGCCATCTGCAAAATCCAAATATGAATCGCCTTCGTGAATCCACCTAATAAAGGACAGATTTCAATTTTATTAGTCGCATACATGCAAACTGAATCACCTATTTTGTTAGTTACATACCTTAGCCTTTGTTGTGAAACGAAGATGATATCGGATTGATCTAATGCCATTTTTTTTTTAAGAAAATAAGATATTATCGCCACAATATGAAGTAAAGATCTCAAAAATACAAGAACAATGTAATCTGCAGAGTAAAGGAGATTCTATCATAGTATTGAGAAAGAATACAAATATTTGTGTTTACAATATTATTAACTTTTCTAAATCATAATGTAGAGATGGAGAGCAAATAGGGGACGTCCACATGCTAGTAGTAGAGTTGTATTTGAAGTAAAATGTAAGAAAATATCGTCAAAACGCGAAAACGGGCGTGGATCAGATAACATCATCACTCAAGCCGTAGCATCAGGCGGGCATCAAATTTATCTACTTTTCGTGCTCGAGTGCCAACTAGCTCCAGGCTAGCAAAAATGCAGTGAGAACACCCTTCGGTTCATAATTTCAATATCTTCAAGTCCAACACAAATTTCAACTCATAATAAGGCTTCCAAATAGAACTTCAACTAAAAATTGCCAAGTAAACTTGAAGGAGATTCCACTATAGCGTTCAAAATATAATTCTTCTTAACGTGTAATTTAATTAGAACTCCCAATTATCTTTACGAAGAATTCGAGCCACATCCAAATTCTAACAGCCTCAATATATTTTTAGACTCCACAAAGACAGGTCAGAGGGGGTTACAATTTTCCTTCCATGATATAAATGGAACATTACTGAACACAAGGGAGTGGAACAAAAAGTTGAACTCCAGTTAAAAGCACAAAAGACCAAAAAAAATAAAAAAAAAATAATAACTAAATGGAGAATTACTACCTTGTGTACAAATATTAATAAAGATAAAATAAATTATATAGACCTCTAAATGTGGGAAGGTCATATCTATCAATCTATACAGGGGCGAGAAGATATTTGGGTAAGTAAGAGGACCATTCTCGTAGCAGCATCGGTCCCTTCCCATTAAAGCAAGCGAATTTTAGCAATTTGGGAAACCTCAAGATCAAATTGAAGTTCTTTATATGTCTAAGAGTAGCGTGGATACAACATGGTTCTCTACCACGGGTGATGCAATGAACAATGATAAGTGTGTTTTTTACACATTTATTTGGCCACAAAACATGATTAATTGTTGATCAAAGCATTTGAATTATGGCTTAATTATATATAATTATGTTTTTAGGACTATATTGATTAATGTGGTGGAATTCAAGAGAAAAGAAATAAAAAAAANTAAAAAAAAAAAAAAAAAAAAAAAACTGTTTCTCTCTCCTTTTTCTTGTTAAATTGATCTCCTAACTGTTTTGGATTGATAATATACAACATGATTCTATGTCTAAAAAGAAGATATAGGACTATAACCAAATGTCCCGTAATGATCAAGTGAATGTAACGAATAAAAAAAAGCATGAAAATTTACTATGCTGATATATGAATCTTGGTATTATCAACCAAGATTGTTCAGTCGTTGTCAACTGTAACAACAAACCTGCATGTAGTTGGTAATCAATAGCAACTTATCAACAAAATGCTATCACGCTATAGTGATACAATGGTTGACACAATAATTGACATAATGCCATGTGACGTTTTATCATTAGATTATTTAAAATATAGTCATACTTTTCATCCAATCACAAAATGTCACACACTCTTGTGCCAAACGCTCTATCAAAATTCTTC
>NW_019228950.1:277205-291991 GCF_002742605.1 Olea europaea var. sylvestris
TCTTTCAGATGCCTAGCTATGCGAAGTTTCTCAAGGATATTCTATCAAATAAACGCAAGCTGGAGGACCATAAGACAGTAATGCTTACAGACGAATGCAGTGCCAGAATACAGAAAAAACTCCCACCAAAACTGAAAGATCCAGGGAGTTTCACTGTCCCTTACACAATCGGTAATTTTTATTTTAATAAAGTATTGTGTGATCTTGGTGTGAGTATTAACTTGATGTCACTCTCTATTTTCAGGAAACTAGGATTGGGAGAGCCTAAAGCAACTACAGTAACTACAGCTGGCTGATCGATCACTTACACATCCACGAGGGATTATCAAAGAAGTATTGGTCAATGTGGATAAACTTATATTTCCAGCGGACTTCTTAATTCTGGACATGGAAGAAGACAAGGACATGCCTATCATATTGGGACGACCATTTTTGGCAACTGCAAGAGCTCTCATAAATGTGCAATAAGGACAATTGACTCTGAGACTGGGGGAAGAGCAGGCCTCTTTTAATGTTTTCAAAGTAATGATGTTATCCCACCGAGCCAGATATCTGTTTCCAGATTGATGTAATTGACATAAGAATCCCCTACAATTACGAGTTAAAGAAACCGCTAGACATTCAGGAGGCCGATATAATGCACTCTCAATCCACTCTCACTGACTCAAAGGAGATCGAGGTATACAACATAGAGTCTCAAACAGATGATGAGGAAGAGTCACATCACTTGGAAAAGGACAAGTTTGAAGTGTGGAGGATAACTGCAATGTCCACAAGACCATATTGAACAAACTCCTATGCCAAAAGTCGAGCTATCGACTATAAAAGAGCGCTGGTTGGGAGGTAACCCAACGTTTCTATCCTTTCATTTACTTCGTTTTGCAATAGTTTAGGAACTTTTCATTCTTTTTTGCATTATCAATAGTTTTAGATCATCGGTCATACATCCCTATCACATGGAGTCTAGGCATGGTCCACACGAGTCTCAATGCACTGAGCACGAGTCATGAGGTTGAAGTCCTATTTTAGTCAGTCCTGTCAAATTGAACAAAGTGCATGTTTTGAGTGAAGCTTTTGTGATATGAACCCTATGTTGAGACATAAATTATGCATTCTGCACACCAATAATGTACACATACACCTTGAAGCAAGTTTTGGGGATTTGTGCACTACGTAGGTTATTTCTTGCTTCAATTGCATCTGTTTACACCATGTGAACTAATACGCATACTTTGCACTTTTACAAGATGCCGCCAAAAAGAATGTCACAGGGAAAGGAGAAACATTGCTGGTCCTAATTTTTATTTACCACCTCTATATAGATCGGGGAGTACTCGTATCCCATTTTGCGATTTTACTTTATTATTGTCGTTCAATTATGTCTGTTTACACTTTTATTTCATCTTCACATTGAGGACAATGTACTATTTAAGTTTGGGGGTGGGTGGCATAATTTTGGACACGAACATCTTTTCATCATTTTGCCTATATTCATTAATATCTAATGTTTAATGATTGCATGTTACGTGCTTGATGAGTGTTTTAAAAAAATTCCTTTGCATTTTATTTAGTTTGCTGTATTTCCTTTCTTGCATGCTTGTGTGGGCTTGATAGCTGTGCTAGCTATGATGTGATTTTTGGACTGATATAAATTATAAACTGTAGATATGGTGCTGAATAGATTAACTAATACTTGTTGATGTAATACTTGACGCTCTTTATCCACGTCACTTATGACTGCATATTGAGTTAGTGATTGGGATTAGTTTTGACACTAGATAGAAGAATAATGATAACCCTCTATTGAATTAACCCGTAAACCACCTTAAAACGGTTTGGAGATGGTTGAGCAATTATAGAGGTACATTGAGATAAGTGGGGCTCTGTGCATAAATTTTGTTGTGTAGATTGCCTAGATCAGTGAGGTGAAGATTAGGTGAAATCCTTAAGTTTGGGTTGATTTTTGAAGCTAAATGTCTAGAAAAATAAAGAGGGGCATGAAATTTAGCTTGTTAAACATGACACTTCTTTCCAAGTCTTTATGACTTGAGTAATTAAGCCTGCAAGGGTTTAAAACCTGGTGCCCTAAAGCCAATTGATTTGGGAGTCATTGGCCTAAAACTCGCTAAAGGGGTCATATAGAAAGCAAGAAAGGGAGAAGTTGATAAAAGGTCATCTGATTGAGCCTTTATAACTCGAGTGAATAAGCCTGCAAGGGTTTAAAACATGGCGCCCTAAAACCAATTGGTTTGGGAGTCATCAGCCTAAAACTTGTTGAAGGGGTTATATAGAAAGCAAATAAAAAGATGACGAAAAAACAATCAAATAAAAAAAAAGAAAAAAAAAGAGACAATAACATGAATAAAAGCCCTTTGACATTTGATTGATAGAACTATACCTTTGATATGAGGCAAGTAACTTAGTTTAATCTTAAGAGTTGAAGCAATCAAATTAGGAGAGCCTCTACTTGTTGATGTGTAAGCTTGTAATAGTGAGATCTATCCAAACTAAGAGAGGATAAGGCCTAGTACTTAAAATTCTAACCTTAGAACATCCCAGGACTATTGAGTAAAAAGAATAAGTTTGGGGGTGTGTATCTCTCGAGCGATGAAAGGATATATTTGACCACTATGGGTTAGGAATAAACCAATCATGATCTTGACATGTTGACATGAGTTCACACATACACATTAAGTCTTGCATTTGACAAGTAAATGTGGATTTTATTCTGGCACTATTGAAACGTTTCTCGTGTTGATTACTGAATTCCAATCCTGAGACAAGACAGGTTATTAAGCCATGTTTTGTGTAAAGTTAAGTCATTATCTTGTTTGAGAACAAACAATAGTTCAAGTTTGGGGGATTTGATACATGTGTTTTTTACACACTTATTTGGCCACAAAACATGACTAATTATTGATCAAAGCGTGTGAATTATGGCTTAATTCTACGTAATTATATTTTGTAGGACTATATTGATGAATGTGACGAAATTCAAGAGAAAAGAAACAAAAAAGGATCAAAAAGGAAGAAATTCAAAGTATGAGGACTAAGTTGCAACATTTCAATAGTTGATTCGGACCAAAAAATGAAGATTAAAGATGTTGCAACTTCAATTTGATGCAATGAAAGTCAAATGGTTGAAAATGCAAGAGAAAGGGCTTAAAAGAATCAAAAATTGACTTTGGGGACTAAAATGCAACATATGGAAGAAATTTTGCTGGACGACAGCCTAGTTATAAAAATTGGGCGATTGCCCCCATATGTTTTTCTTATTATTGAGAAGAAAATGATGGCCTGGGCGATAGCCACAGTTTTGCCTGAGCGACAGCCCAGGCCAATCGCGACGAAAATTTTCTGGTTTCCTTTTATGATTAAAACTCTTATGAAAACAAATTTTTGGAGTCTTTTAAAGCCCTAAGGACGTCCAAAAACAAGGGAGAATGCATTGGGAGGCAAAAAAATCACATCTTAGAGAGGATTTTGAGCGGAATTAACAAAGGATTGCACGAAGATCAAGAAGATTTATCAAGAATTCATAACCCGGTGATGCTTCCTCTTCAATATATGATGTATTTCGGTATTATTTTCATGTTAGGCTAGATTTACATGTACTAGGAGATCGATGTACCATGTGATGAGATCTTTAAATTTCTAATTTTACAATTTGACATCAAAACACGTTTTGATTGTTTGAATGATTTATATGCAATTATTGTTTTCAGCAATTAAGGACCCGTAATTGTGTGAGTTTGGGTGACTTGTTCTTGCATTTGAGAGAAGTAGAATAGGTTCGACACTATATAAATCATCTTAGAGTCCGACAGGGGATAGAAATATACCGCTATGCCCTACGTGAATCTATAAGTGCTTACAAAATCGCTTGCATTTTTATATATGCACTTGTCATAGAGATATAGGTCGGTGATATATAAAAATATGTTCAATACATCTCGAGAGAGAGTATTGGATAGATTTAAGAGCATTGATTCGTCAACAACTCAATCATGTTGTTACATTGTAAAATTAGGGTTTAAGGTGATCGTTGCATGAGAAATTGTGATCCTAGTATGCTTAATTTACATTAAATACTACAAATTTGCATTTTCAACAGTTGTTTTGAATTCTAGGTTGTTAAACATCGTGTCTTGCATATTAATCTTATTTCATTCGTAAAAATTGCATAAACTAGGGTTTTGCATTCCAATTTAGGGTTTTCTTTTTAAACTTAGGGTTTATATAGGTAAACATACACATTGAGTAACTTAGTTTCGGTTAAGGCTACGATAGGTAAAATTAAACTACTCAATCTCTGTGGAACGATATTAGGACTCTAAAGATTCACTTTATAACTTGTTAACGAACCGTACACTTGCTGTAATTTTAATCGAAAGAAAATAATTCATGAACAAGTTTTTGTCAGACGACCACATGTTTTTGTTAGACAACAAGAAAGAGTCTATCTCTATCCACAGGTTTGAAAGTCCAAGTGACGTGCAAGAAGGATTCCATCAAGAATAGCTCGTAACTTAGCCTAAAGAATAGGGCAGTCACCATAAGAAGAGGAGAATGAACGAATACATTGCTTGGACAGTTTCCAAATGATCTCCCATCGCTACCAAAATCATCTCAACCACACCATTGGCGTTGATCTTATAAGATCTCATTGATGGACTATGCGAGAAAATCAAAATATGATGGAAGGGTGGGAAATGAGGGTGAAAAGATGGATAATATTTGAGTCCTCTTATCGTGTACAAATCAAAATAAAGGACATGTCTGAATAAGAAAGATAGTGTGTTAGACCCAAAAAATAACCCTCGAAGGCTCCATAGAAGTCTCATGGTCCTTAATGTATGTTATTCTTCACTGTTATAAGAGCCAAATAATTTGAAGATGAATGATAGAATGAGTATGACCACTTCGAACAATTGGCTTAAGAACCTCCATCTCTAAAAGTGGTGCTAAAATCTCTCATCCTGATAAAAGTGTGACTAATATACAACTGAGAAATGACGCCAAACCTGGTTTGAAATATCACTGCTTAAATAAGTGTGAAATGCTCTCAATCTTAAAGTAACACAAACATTGAGGGGCCAAATGACACCTAGTCCATCTCGTTACAAGTCAACTAGGAAGGCCCTGACATGATTAGATCTTCATATGTATAATAGAGCTATAGATCACGTGATAGATATCCTGAGACGAGTGTTTTGAGTAAACAACCTGCCTGGTTTATTTAGTAAAGAAAGTACCTTCTGTAAGTTCACATGATAAGATCAGTAATACCAGAGCAAAGTGGTGGGCTTCCAATCTGCTTGGCACATATGAAGTTAAATGACATGTAGTAGACGATCAATATCCCATCTAATATCATGAAAGAAATCATGTACCTATATGAATATGTGATGTCCAAGTGAAAATAAGGCTGCAAAGGTGGACCAACCATCCAATACTTATGCTAGAAAAAAATATGTAATCCTGACCTAACTATCACGTAGTGTTAGTTTTGGTTTGTGTAGGGATCAATTTGAGAAGATACGACCCGTTCTGAATCACCTTCATGGACTCGACACATGTTGTGTGCCGATGATATATACCAGCTAAATGTCGACCCATCACCAAGGCAACTTTGACTTGCTTGACTAAAAAATATTTTTAGTAGAATTCTAGCAGAGTTTCCCCTGAAATATGAACTAAACCACCTAAACAATAATCAATTTTTCTTCAAATCCATACCTATAATATTAATTAGGGTATGCCAATCCCTCAAAATACAAACTATTTAAATAAAATGTTGGCAAATAAATATTTACTTACTTTACAACCAACAATCCCCAAATATACTAAAGATACCAAATATGCAGTGAGCCTATGATAACCTTTTCTAACATAATCTACATGTAACCCAAAAAATAGGTACTAACTAATATGATGAAACAGGCCTTATAACTAATGATTTGTGGCTCAATTCAGCTAATTGATAGGCTCCAATACTGCTCAACTCAGCTACTATTTGATATAGAAAAAGGTGAAAAGAAATATGAGATTACAGCTTAGTGAGTGAATAATTTGCAAATATACTTTTCTTTTATGCATACTTTCTGAAAATTCTAACTCCATTAAAACTTTGAGACATTCTGAAATCTGGTAACACTTTAAAAACTAATCATGATTGCATTATAAAATTCTTTGTTTTTAATTTTAGATAAGCAACTGCAAAATACAATGACATAAATAATCTGATATCCATAAGCTGAACTGTAAATGGGGAAATATAATTTGAAGGCTAATAATCCACTATATACTTAAAATTCACATCAAAATATACCCCATGTAAACATCTACAAATGATTTGAAAGCTATAAAATTATATGTACATAAACCGTCTGATCAATACTCTGTACACGATCGTAGCCCCTCAGTGCACAAGATGGAAATGACATAATCATCCTTATACACGACTGTAGCCCTCAGTGGATAAGAGTTACCCTCACACACAGCTGTAGCCTCAATGTATAGGAGTTAAATACATGACTCTAGTACACAGCCATAGCCTCTCAGTGCACTAGAGTAAGATAATTACATCAATTATTTTCTGATAATTTCAAAACAATCATGCTCATTTACTAATTTCTCGAAATTAAGACATTTTGTGTAATTAATATGCTTCTATAAAATAAAAAGAAAATCTTTTTAGAAAAGTAGGTTCTCCACTCATAGATATAGGCTGGACTAACGGGGCTGGTATGCTATTCCCACGTCCAACTCCTCTCCTAAAATGATAATACATATAAGCCACTTCAATTCCATCCATATACAGTTACAAAGGATTTCTCAATAATAGCCCCTACTTATCATTAAAATGAAATATATATCCCTCAATAAGCAATAAGCTGATACTTAATATTTCTATTTCATTTGGTTAACTTAAACATATGATCACTTAATTTTCGAATCACTCTACATCCTTAACTCGTTAATACTAACCCTTCCCATCTGGGCCGTCAAAATTCAACAAGTTTTTCATGACAATAATGATCCACATTCCTTATTTAAATTCTCTTTTAACTAAGTACATAAATCTTATAAAAAGACTCCATTCTTATATTCTCAATATTCATCCAAACTGAGAACTCAAGCACAAGATAAGTTATTTTCAACCAATCTAACTTAATACCATACAACAATCACAAGGGAAAATAACAAGAATGCTAATATTTCCCAAATTTTCGAATTAACCCACATATAACAAAACCCTAATATCTAAATATCATTCCTTTCAATCCACTAGAATAAATTGCTCAAAAATGCTCAAATAGTTAGCTTCATTATCATATTTTTCAAGTATTAGCTATAAATTTAAAACCCTAAATTTTCACCACAAAACTCCAACAAAAATAAAATCTGAATTTACCTCAAAATAGAAGAAGAAATCGAGAACCCAAATTCCAATTTCTTTGGTGACTTCCTCCTTTTTTTTCTTCTTTTCTTTCTTCTTCCTTTCTTTTTCTTTTCTTCCCTTTTTCCTTGGTTATCCTCTTCTCTGCATTCTCTCTCTCAATAGGTTTCTAGTGTGTGTTTTTAGAGGAAAAAAAGGGGGTCAAAGTTGTACTATAAAGGCCCACTACCCCATATTGAAAGGAAAGTCCCTCAACTTCATTTTAAAATAACATTTAACATTCGAACTTCCTTTAATATAAAAGTAAATTCCCAACTTTAAATTGTATCCGATTTAAATCTCATATATTGCCAATTATAAAATAAATCCCAATAAAATATTTAATTTCATTTTAGTCATTAATTGACTTTGACCTGGACTAGTCAATTTTTGATTTTTAACTAAGAAAAATTCGGGTTATAACAATCTCACCTCCTTAAAAGAATTTCGTCCACGAAATTCAACTAACAACTGACTAGGCAATGAATAAATGAGGATATTGAGTATGTATCTGATCCTCGTTCTCTCGTGTAGCCTCTTCTAACGTTTGATTCTGGCAGAGAACCTTTACAAGTATAATTGCCTTGTTTCGTGATTCTGTAACTTTTGTCCAGAATTCTCACTGGCTCTACTATATAAGTCAAACTCAACTTCAATTGAACTGGTTGAAACTCTTAACACATGGGAAAGATATGTAATGCATTTGTGAAGCATGAAAACATGTAAAACATCATGAATCCTAGATAACTCATCTGGCAGATATAATCGATATGCAATTGGCCCGATCCGCTCGGTAATCTGATAAGGTATATTGTAGACTCAACTTTCCTCGTTTGCCAAATCTCAACACTCCTTTCCAAGGTGACAATTTCAAAAAGACTTTATCTCCAATTGCAAATTCAAGATCTTTCCTGTGCCTACCTACACAAATTTTATGTCTATCTTGTGCTATTTTCAAATTTTCTCTAATCAATTTCACATTTTCTGAAGCCATTTGAATCAAATCAGGGCCCACTAACTTTCTCTCACCAACTTCATCCCAGCATACTTGTGTTCTGCACTTTCTACCATATAAAGTTTCAAAAGGAGTCATTTCTATACTGGAGTGGTAACTGTTATTATAAGCAAACTCCATCAAAGACAAATGAGTATCCCAGCTACCTTTGAACTCCAAAACACAAGCCCTCAACATATCCTCAAGTGTTTGTATGGTTCTCTCTAACTAACCATCTGTCTGAGGATGAAAAGTTGTACTGAAATGTAGCTTAGTATCCATAGCTACCTGTAAACTAGGCCAAAATCTGGATGTAAACCAGGGATATCTATCAGATACAATAGATACTGGAGCACCATATAAGCTAACTATTTCATCCACATACAATTTTGCTAACTTACTCAAAGAATAAATGATTTTGATTGGTAAAAATCTAGCAATTTAGTACTAATTTACCTCATCTATTCAAAATTGCAACTAAGTCCTTGACTTTTACAAGTGGTCAATTTAGTACATTTTGTTCACAGAATTACCAATTACAATATTGGACCTAACAATCTCCCCCTTTGACATTCTGTAACAAAACTATACAAATTTAAGTCAAGGGATTACAATTAATAAAAAATCTAAACTATCTAGTATTCCAAATCTAATTGCATTCCTTGTTGAATCTGTTTCCTGAAATTCAAAAACGTACATACCCAGTGTAAAAGCATGTGATACAGGGAATAAAAATTAAGGCACATAAACACAAACACATCAACATGCTGTTTTGAGACGTGATATTGATGTCAATCAAAACACCAACTGAAACACCAATATCACTAAACATCAAAACTCAAATAGCAATGGACATGATATGGAATGCAATGTAATACTCCCTTTTACTGCAAACCTCGTGAATTTTATGCAATAACACAATATATTTATGTCTCTCCCCAACGACCCCTATAAGACATAGCAATGCAAAATGTAAGTAATGTCAATCGGTGAAATCATGTTTTTCTCTCCTCAGTTATAACATTTCTTTCCCCCATTTTGTCACAAATGTTGAAGGGAATTATATAAAGAACAGTATGAGAAATAACACATAATAACTCAAAAATGCAGTTTCTAGCATGTAAAAGTAACATTAACCAATAGCAGACCTCCCCACCTACTCAGTTTAGATTGGAATGGAGTAAAAAGTACAAGTGACTCATGTGTGTAAAGTGTCATTATTCCAATGCAAATAGGAACAAACCTTAATTTTGTGAAAAAGGACACGCCAATCACTGCCAATAAGTATATTTTTCTACTTATGAAAGTCAAACCATGAAATTATGGTAGGACATATACTGATTATTTTTATTTTTCTCCCCCTTACTTTAATAAGCATTAATATTTTTCAAAGTTTCCATAACTTTCAGCTCATCGCAATTTTCATATTTTTTGCATTTTTCTCTTTTTTCGGGCTCATTAATTTTTTTTTTATCTTAATTGTAGGTTCTTCTCCATTAGATGACTAAGATGACCCATGTAGCGAACTTTAGACTGGTTAACCTAAGTCAGTTGACTATAGGCACAGGTTTTAAGAGATCCATCGGGCTTAATTATTCGAGTCAAATAGGCCACAAAGAAGAACATTAAGATGAGCTTATTTTAATGGGAGAATAATTTTCGGGTTTAGGTATACTAAATATTGGTCAATTCACTTTCAAAGTCACCCTATTAACATGTGATAGTCATCCCA
The DNA here is from genome assembly GCF_002742605.1 of Olea europaea var. sylvestris. NCBI lineage: Eukaryota > Viridiplantae > Streptophyta > Magnoliopsida > Lamiales > Oleaceae > Olea > Olea europaea. Next base: position 287,373 of record NW_019228950.1, read on the forward strand.
AATCTCACACACATATTAGAGTCTTACTAACAAATTCATAGTGTGTGCAATGCAGATAGTACATGAAGACACTTATACCAATTAATACAAACATACATAAATAAGTAATGAAAATTATTCTACAGTTTATCAATTTCAACTCATGCATGATCACAACCAACAAATTCAAGAAATATATGCCATGCTATAGCGATTTCCTTAACAAACTATTTTGTCTTTTCCAATTTTTCAATATTTTTTCAAACATGAATACATAGAGGTGTCAACGAGCCGGCTTGCGAGATGAAAATCGAGGCTCGAGCTTTTTGAAGATGGCCTTTTTTTAGCCCAAGCCGAGGCGATCAAAAGCTCGGCCAAAAAATCGAGGCTCGACCCAAGCTTTCGGCTCAGGCTGTACCAAGCCAAGCCGGGCCGAGCCGAGTCAGCTCGGGTTTTCTTTTTCTTTTTTTAAAGTTCAATTGTTCTTCTTCTTCTTCATTTTTTGTATAATTATATACAGGCAACTGCCTTGCTGCCTTTTAAAAGGTAGGTCACAAAAAGGTAGCTATGAGCTGCATTTTAAAAGGTAGCCATGCAGTTGCCTTTAGAGGGCAGCTCATAGTTACTATGTTTATGTTTATTTTTTTTAATATACGAGCTAGCCTACGAGCTACACGGGCCGGCTTGGGCTTGGCCCATCACCCCAAGATGGGGCTCAGCCCGAGCTTGAACTGAGCCTCAAGTCGAGTCAGCTCGAGGTTTTTTTGGGCAGAGCAATGGGTGGCCCGAGCCGATAAGCCAAATTGCCATTCCTATGAATACATCACACAAATATAAAAATATCAAGCATGCAAGAATAAAAACAAAATATACATGTGCTGATGGATGGGAACGTACATGCATGAAACAAAAAAATGCAAATGAAAGTAAACACATACACGTGATGCATGCAATGATCATGTGACAATTAAAAACATGCATGCATTTAAAACTACCTAATCAGTTACGTATATAAGTGCCCTTTCTCTTAAAAGCACCGTAATCCACTTCCAAATTCTACAAATCACTCTTCTTCATCCAAACCTGTCAGTGGGATAACAGTTCCCAGACAGTTGTGTCACCAACTTGGTCAAACAATTAATTGTTCAGTAAGGAAGCAAATTTGACCAATAGACACCTAATTTTTGTTTTCATTTTAGTGCATCTTCTTATTTTTTTTCAAGTATTGATGACATCTAAGGCGGATGTTACCTAACTCTCCACAATGAAAGCATGGCGAGATAAACCTAGGACCTATGTTATGTGAACACAGACGTCTATTCGTAGGTTAACGGGTCCTAAACTGTTTGCAAGAGAGAGTATCCTACAAATCCCTCAACATTAGGTTTGGGGTTAGGTACATGTTTAGGCTGGTCAGAAATAAGGACAAATATTGTCTTAGATGTGCTAGCAGTATCATCAAGTTTACCTATATATCCTAGACCTCCTTTATTTCCAGCCAACTTTCTTATTCCTAGAAGATTACCTAGCTTTGACGAACCACTAGTGAACGCAGAAGTTGAGACTTTGAGTGTACTAAATCGCTCACAAGGTTCACAACCTAGATTTGCAAAGTCTCATTCATGGTGGTCAACTCGCTGAATTTTCTAGAGGACCTCTCAAGCTCACTGGTGAGATTTTTGACCTGAGACTCTAAAACTTCATTCATCGACTTAAGTTCACTCAGGACAGTGAAAGATTCCTTAATTTATGCCTCTAACTTAGCTTTCTCTAATTGCAGCTCCTGAATAGTCGCACTTAAAGCCTTATTTTTATTGAGAATTTTCAGGCTTTCCTGATGCATCTTCTCATAGGCCTTATCGATATATTCCTCAATCGTCGATTCATCACTATAATCCTCATTACAATCTAAGTCCTCCTCTCTTTCACTTTTTTGTTCGGATCCACTCTCAACCTTAGTAATGAAGGCAACGTATTTTTCACTCTCCTCATGTGTGGATTTTTCACTCTGATTGTATGAGTTAGACTCGTCATCAGTGAAAGTAGTATTTATAGTCTTCTCCTCAGCTCTTTTAGCACTCGGGCACTTTTTCTTCACTTGACCTATACTTTAACAGTTATGGCATCTCACCGAACTAGATTTTCTCCTAGATTTACTAGGGCCACCTCTCAATTTCTCTTATAGTTTCTTCTTTCTAAACATTTTTCGAAATTTCTTAGTTAGGTAGGCCATCTCTTCATCGTTGGTTGAATCTGAATCAGAAGATTCAATCCGATTATTCCTAGCGAATTTCAAGGCAAGGGGTTTTTCCTTATCAGGAATGTCGAAGGTAAGCTCATAGGTCTAAAGGAATCCAACTAGCTCCTCTGCCTTCATAGTGTCAATGTCCTTACTTTTTTCTATAGCTGTGACTTAAGGCCTGAAATGCTCGAGTAAGAATCTAAGAATTTTTCTAGCTATCTTAGGCTCGGGGATCTTCTGAGCTAGGTTGAAGGAAGAGTTCACTATGTCGTTTAGACTCGCATAGAAAACATCTATCATCTCATCATCTCTCATTCTGATCTCTTCAATCCTAGTAGCCAGTAGTTGTAATTTCGAATTTTTAATCGCCTGTGTTCCCTCATGGGTGGTTTGTAGAATATCCTAGACTTCTTTAGCAATCTCACATATGGATACTCTCCTAAATTCGTCAGGGAAAATAGCCATAAACAGGCATGTAAGGCTTTACTATTCCAATTGCATCTATCTAATTCGGCCTTAGACCAATTCTCTATAGGGCCGGGAGTGACAACACCATCTACTGTGGACTAAGGGTAGACAAACCGTTAACTACACTCAACCAGATCTTCTCATCCATAAATTTAAAAAATGCCCTCATCATCACTTTCCAATATGCATAGTTATTCTATCAAAATAGGACATCATACTCAATGGGGGTACTCATCTAGACAATGTAAGGTCAGGACACGTGTTTAGGATCCGATATCACTTGAAAGAATCTAGAACGATTTAATACCACTACAAGTTTTAGGATTTATCGAGTTTACACTCCAGATTACAAATTATTCAACCTTGCGTATGGAATAAACTAACTAAAGCAACAAGTCACTTTAATTAGATGTCTAGGTGGTTAAACAAACAATTCTATAATCCTACATTCGAATACCACAGTTATAATATTGTAGAAAACAATAAATAACACAAGATATGATAACAGAGAAATGGCAACGTGGGTAAAACTCTAGAACCAAGTCAATTACCTCCACTGTAGACAATTCAGAGCATACAATGACAAACCTATCCTTGTACCCGTTAAGACCCGTTGCCACAGCCTTACTATCTACTGCCGTAGACAACTCTAGTGCTAGAAGTCTTGATCTACCTCCTGCAGCCTCCTACTGCCGTATATTCCTCTTCCCTCCTGCTAGACCTCCAAGTCTACCCTCTGTAGCCCAATCTACTGTCTCGTACAGCCTCCTGGTTTGTATTAAATATCTCTCCAAAGTGGACCACCAAGAACCACCTGTTCTTGTGCTTGTAAATGCCCTTCAATACACCTTTTTCAATCCCCCCCCCAATGAGAGAGTCCCTTCCTCAAAATATTAAGGAAGACAGGTGTTTTGAATTATCGGACCTTTGATGTTTTATCCAATATGTGGTTGTTGGATCTCAAGAATAAATAAAATAAATCAATGCTTGGACATGCTCTTGAATTTTCAAAAAGATGATAAGAATATGTTTTCTAAGAGAGGTACAATGAACAACCACCCAAAAATTCGTGCTAGGGCTTGGGATTTTATATTTGAAGGTGTTTTGGTGGTATGGTCTGAGTAAAACACTTAAAAATGCGAACTAAGGGTTTTGCCACATAAGAATGTCACTCGAGCAAGGATCTAACGAAAATCAAGCGAGAGCCATTCTATTTTTTCACTCGAGCAACAACTGAGCAGTTGTCAGTGTTTTTACCATAACTCTCTCCAAGTGTCTGATTGAGGTGATTCAACTTGCATTGGAAAACTAACTACAATTCTTTTGCCTTGTCCAAATTCCAACGTTTTCTATGTGAAAATGCATTGCAAGTCACAACTGAGAATTTCAAACATAACTTGTGCGGTTCTTTGATATCCTTTAGACATTTAGTTGCATTTCGATGGTCATATGTGAATCCATGGACATCTTGGACTCTTTCAATGACTTGAAAATTAAGTTACCTCATATATTCAAAATTGCAACTAAGTCCTTGAAACAAGAGATCAATTTAGTCTCTTTTTTTTCATAGAATTTCCAATTACAATATTGGACCTAACATTTTAGACAAATGGATTAATGTAAAAGATGTGAAAAAGTCAAGAAATCTTTTTTGAAGTTGGTAGAATAGTCTTGAAGGATGCCAAGATGTCCAAGGAGATCACATACGATCGATAGAATACAATAAGAAGTCTTAATAATGTCAAAGAACTGCACAAGTTATGTTTCAAATTCTCAATCGTAAATTGTAATGCATTTTTCACATAAAACATGAAATTTAGACAAGGCTACTGCTAGAATAATTTTAGCCCTTTGAGTTAGGTTTTCAACTCATTTTGAATCACCTCAATCGAACATCGGGAGAGAAAGTTACGATGAAAATATTGATGAC
>NW_019228950.1:294597-296820 GCF_002742605.1 Olea europaea var. sylvestris
AGGATTCCAAAAGGGCGACAAAGCGGACCATAACTTTGCCTTCACAGGACAACTACCTTCCAACATAAAGGTTGCCATCTAGTTGTCGTGGGGATTTGAACCTTCAATGCTCCGTATAGAACCCTACTACTTTACCACTACGCCATGCTCGTGAGGGTCTTTTAACAATATTCTAAATTGGTTTTAATGTTGATGTTTTAGGGCAAAATTAATTCTAATTTTGTTGATGGCTTTATACATAAGTAAAGGAAGAGAGCAGGAATGAAATTAACACTTTGAAAAATTCATTCTAGTTCGATGACATAGCAGCCACACATTCTGCCATCTTCCAGATAGTGCCTATAGACTCATGCTTTATTGAAAACTTTCAAAGTCAATCATCTTCTTCAACATATTTGGAGAAAATAAAAATTTTATGATGATGTACAATGCTATTTATTGTTCAAGCTGCTTGGCCTTAGCTTGAGTTAAGAATGGTGAATCTTAATTCAAGTGATGGGTACTTCTCAGTACAATAGTAAAGTGGTGATAAAATAAAGACTGTAGTTTTTGATTTCACTTCTCCAACAAGTCAAAAGAAAAAGATACAATGGAGTTGTTTTTAGATTTTCTTTTGATTATTTTTTGTTAACTTTGCAAAATCATAATATCGAGACTATTATATTTTTTATCATTAATTTAGCGTATTATTTGATTTGTGCATGGGGCACGTGGATATTTTCGTTTGGGATTTATCACGTTATACCTAGTATTCAATTGTTAATATGTTAGTTAATTTTTACAATTAATTAAAATCGTTAAAACTCATATTCAAACCACATGTTGTAGTCAAAAGTGTTTAAAATTTGTCATAAGATATTTTGACTACCTGCTGTCCATGGCTTAAATTGAATAATTAAAAATAGATTTTTAATTTGCCTTGTTTTAGAATTTATACTTGGTATCAGAGTGAATATACTTTTAAAAAGTCTGATCCATGAAAAACCTAGTAATGGATGGAGCACCATTTAGAACTCCGGGACTAACTACTCATATTGGAAGATTAGAATGCAAGTCTATGTCTAATCCTTAGATGAAAAGCTTGGCATTCTATTAGCTATGGATCTACTATGACTAAAAATGAGAAAGAAAGAAAGGAAAAGGCTGATGAGTAGGGAACTATTGATTTTAGCAATACTAATAAAATTCAAAAGCTTTAAACACAATTTTCTCTTTTGTGGATTATAACCAACTTCGGTTGAGTTCTATATGCAAGGTAACCAAGGAAGCTTGGTATATACTACAAGTAGCTCATGAAGGAACTTCCATTATGAAGTCTTCAAAACATCAAATGCTTACCCTCGAATCGACAATAAGAGATGATGAACAATTAAAGGACTTTTATGCCAAGCTCGATGAACATTACCAACTCGGTGTGCATTTTGGGGAAGATGTATTCAGAGAGAAAAATAATGAAGAAAAATCTGAGATTACCACCTGACAGGTTCCATTCCAAAGTAACTGCCATCAAAGAAAGTAAAAACATTGAAAGCATAAAGGTGGAAGAGTTGGTAGGGTTCTTAATGACATATGAGTTGCATCTCCATATGAGAAAGAATGAAAAAGGATTTGGAGTTGCCTTCAAGGCCAAAGATGTTGAGGAGGAAGCAGATGATGAAGAATGTGTGGGTGATGAACATATGACCATGCTCACCAAATAGTTTTAGAAATTCTTAAGAGCAATCAAAATGAAAGAAGTTCAAAACCTCAACCACAAAAAAAAAGAAAAAAAAAAGAAAAGAAGAAAAGTTCTTTAACTATTCAATGAAAAATCCAACTTCATCTATGGAAAGAATTCAAAATCTCATTCGATTCATGAATGTGTAGGATTTGACCATTTAGCTACTGAATGTGCAAAACACACTGAAGAATTCTAGGTCTAAAAAGGCAATGAACATCATATGTAGCAGAGATGAGGACAAAGAGTCAAATTCAGATGAGGAGAACATGACTGATGATACTCGGTCACCTCTTCTACCGCAACCTTCAGTCTAACACTAACTCGCTACAATTGTTGCCTGGAGGTACAGACTTACCAAATATAGATACATCAAACCAAGTAATCTATGTTAAAAAAATTTGGAGACTGAACAAGAAAAGGATATCATACCTCTGGCAATGAGGGAGTTCATTAAAGAATAAATGGATGGGGTTGTAACTAAAAATGAAGATCTATCCAAAATT
>NW_019228951.1:0-3686 GCF_002742605.1 Olea europaea var. sylvestris
AATGCGGAAAATATCGTGAAGTGAATATGCAACAACATGATAATACAAAGATGAAGTGAATTGTACCTTATGAATTTTACAAATGGAGGTGTCCTTGTATAAGTGTAGGAAATTTAAGACACATCATTTTGAAATTTGTCTCTAATTGAAGTGTAACAACCCAAATATTTTTTGTGATTTAAGAAATTTATAGAAATTTCCTGAGAAGAATAATTTGGAGCTTCAAAACGTTTGGGGCTAATATGTAAATTTTTATGTTTTGTAGGGATTAAAGTTACAAATATAGGAAGTTATATAATTGTCCTCAATCCCTATTGAAATTTATAGTATTGCAATTAGAAGTGGGTAGAAGCAAGAGCTATAGCATGGGTTTCAGGGATGGGGTCAACATCCCCACCATGATATAAGTCAACCTCAAGTGTTAGCTACGTAGTCTAGAAGGAAATGTACATTACTTTTGGGACAAAGCTCAAAATTAAGACAGGAAAATTGTGTTGGTGTTTACACATAAAAATTCAGCCCAAATTGAACGGCCCAAGGAATGAAGCCCAATTGGAGGGTCCCCAAGTCAGATAGCCCAAAGAACAAAGCCCAATCAAACAATTCAAGATGAAGGCCCAAATAAGGAGGCCTAAGAATGCGGTAACGTCATCGCCCAAGTTTGCAAGTCGCCCAGAATCTGAGCGAACGGAGTGCCATGCAGTCGTCCATAGCTGTTACTCTATTCTCGCCCAAACCTTCAAATTGCCCAAGGTCTTAGCAAACATAAAGTGTTGTGGTTATCAAGAAGTGCAGTTATCAAAGCAGTTATTAAAGCATCCCTATCACGTTCCACGATTCAAGGAATTCAATCAAAAGTTGAACGATGAAGAGTAATGGCAGCAGTTAAAAAATGCAGTTTCATGACAAGTTGGCCATTACGAGGAAAGTTGGCAGTTGTAGAAAGATCAAGCAGTTTTTAGGCGGTTGATCACAAAGAGATCATCCATGGAGTATAAAAGGGAGAAAAGATATAGAGCAAAGGACCGAATCAAAAACTCTCGAACAGAGAACATGTAATTTTAAATTCCTTAGCTTAGATTTAAACACTTCTTTCAGTAACTTGTGTACTTGCGCCCCTTGGAGGCATTCTGTTTTTAATTTTCAATTGTAAGGTCATCGCCAATAAAAGAACACCCATTTTTGGGACTTTGTCTTAAGAGGTTTGTCCCTTACACAATCACCTGATCCCTTTTAATTGTTAGCGACGAACCCGCGCGAAACAATTTGGCACGCCCAGTGGGATAGTGGTGTTTGGTGTTGAAAATACAAAAGGTGAAACAATATGCCTCAGAAATTCGATAAGGAAGCAGCAAGTCAGGGAGGAATCCAGTCTGTGATCGAGCGATATGAGGAGCAGCATGCCTCTCCACGAACAGATGGACAGAATCAGAGCAGTAACAGTCGTTACGAACCAATGACGGAGTTGAGTCCTCGAACCATGCGTGTATTACTTGGAGAATTCACACAAGACGTCGTTGAACAGGTAAATCTTCGGAGTATTCATAATATGGAAAGATTTACCCAAAATGGGAATGCACACTATGACAACATGGCCAAACAACTAAACACTTTGAACGAAACAATGAATAAGTTAGTAGGCTAAATATGTCAACCGGTTACACCTCTTGCAAATCACTTTCAAATTAGGACAATTGTGGGACATAATCCTTCAGTCCTAAATCCGAACCAAGGGGTAGAACCACTTTCTGGTCCTTCTACTTCAAACCAAGGGGGTACTGCAGTGCCAAATCAGAACAATGGTAGTGGTATGCCTAACTTGGGGGGTAATCCAAATATAAGAGATAATGTCTTAAACAATGGACAGAATACCCCACGTGTTAATGAGGGAATAGATGTTCAGGCTAATGGTAATGGCCCTAATCATGGTAACTTTGTTGTCAATCAAGGACCAAACATTAGGCCTCATGCAAATCAACCGGTTAACCAGCCTGTAGGAATTCCATATGACCTCAACGTCATGTTGAAGAATCAGATTATGGAAATCGTACATGATCAGATGGTTTTTGGGGTGCGTCCCGTCATTAGGCCAACTTACACAAAGCCATATTCTGATTGGGTAGACCAAACATATCCATGGCCTAGAGGATATAAAGTGCCAGAATTCTCACTGTTTACCGGTTTAGGAGAAGTGTCTACTCTAAAACACATAGGGCGATTTACATTGCAAAGTGGTGATGTAACCGATTACCATAAAATGAGGTTTTTCCCTAGTTCATTAACAGGAGTAGTTTTCTCCTGATTCATCAACTTGCCAGCGAACTCTGTTCAAACATGGCAACAATTGGAACAGCTATTTCACGCTCAATTTTATAAAACTGAGTCTGAAGTCACTTTGACTGATTTGGCGAATCTACGTCAAATGCCAAACGAATGGGTAGAAAGTTTTTTCCAAAGGTTCAAGACAGCAAGAAGCAAATATTTTGTACCTCTGCCTGAAAAAGAATTTGTCAAAATCGCTCAGGGCTGCTTGAACTTTGATTTAAAAAAGAAATTCCAGGACAAGGAATTTCCTGACCTTTTCCAGTTGAGTACGAATGTGATTAGGTATGAACGACTGATAAGAGAGGAAGAACGGATGAAAAATTCTAGTAAAGGGACTTATTACAAAGACCCAAATTTTGACGTTCATACCATCAGTGACGAGTCATACGATCAGGCCGAAATGTGTTTGGCCGAATTGGTCAAAGGAGATACGTATACTTGTCCCATAATGGCCAAGCCTAGACCATCGGGCAAAGATGAACCCATAAAAGATGGAAACATAAAGGCTAGAACGTTCTCGTTCGATGTAACCAAAGCTGACCTTATATTTGATAAATTATATAAGGATAAGCAGATAAAGTTGAGCGATAAGTATAAATTACCAAACCCTGAACAAATTAAGGGTAAAAAATATTGTAAGTGGCATAATGCATAGTCACATTTGACTAACAATTGCTTGATTTTTCGCCATGTATTACAGGATGCCATTGAATTAGGACGAATTACGTTCGACGATAAGAAGAAGATGACAGTGGATGAAAATCCTTTTCCACGGCCACTTGGAGTGAACATGGTGACGTCTGGTTTCAAAAACAAGTTGCCAAAATTCAAGTTGGTCGTAGGTGATGGAGAAGAGGATCGACCACATCCTAGTGTCTTTGAACGAATCAAGGGGAATGAACCAAAAAAGGACGAAGACGTCCTGTGTGCAAGATGTAAAAGAGAAGTGAATGGAAATACGGAGAAACTAGGGATATGGCAGCATCCCCATCGCCCTACTACTTCTTCCCAAACACTCAGCCTAGTAGAGGGCGAGGTACATCATTCTATAGAGAACCGCCTTTTGAGAGGCAGTTCAGGCCAGCAGATAATGGGAGAACATTCAGGCCGCAACCTCACCGACCAAATGTATGGCATTCATTCCAGTATAATGCAGGAAGGGCAATACCCTTCGATGAAATGACTAGAACCCAACAAAGGCGTTTCCAACGAAACTATGGACGAATGATAGAGCAGCAACAAGGAGTGTCACATCCTAAAGCGCCTAAACTACTCAAAATAGCCAATCAAAATGTTCTCAAGGATAGTGAAGAAACCGGTACAGATGAATCAATGAAAGAACTGCCAGAAACTTCTTCTGT
>NW_019228952.1:0-3685 GCF_002742605.1 Olea europaea var. sylvestris
TCCCCCCTTTTAACCCACTAAGCCATTTATAAGAGTTGCCCCAAAATATTGTGATGCTCCATAAGGGCAAAAATCAAAATGGATCGAAATCTGTCAAAACAGCAAATTCCTCGAGAAATCAAAACGGATCGGAATCAATACTAGAGAACAACGGTGGATTATTCTATTAGCAATCAAATTTCAGTTAGTTTTGTTTCTCATTTCTCTCTTTAGATTTGTGGGTATCTTTTTTTTTTTTTTAGCTCGTGTAGCAAAAAGTCATTTATTTCTTGTTTTGGAGCTATTTCTTCCATGTGAAACAAGGTAACTATTTCTGACATTTAAGGGTTAATCTTTTCCCTTTTCTTGTTATTAGTAATATTTTACTTTCTGGGTTTTGCTTGAAATTGAAAATTCAAAGGTTTATTTGGTGGGTTTACGCAGTTCTTTGAAAAATTGCAAGCAGAACTTCAAGTTGAAGAGGGTTTCAATTATCAATTTTATGATTTAGGTAAGCAACTGTTGTTGGTTTTTCACTTAAAATATACTTTTGGTAGCTTAATTTGTTCTGTTTTTCCATGTTTATCTAATTATCTTTGAAGTTAAGAGAAGTGGAGATATAATTATGGTTTCGATATCCCCCCCCCCCTTCCCTTCGTGCAGTTTTGCATTAATAAAAGTTGCAATTTGGTTGGATTAATTTAGCAAGATTTATTATGTACAAATAGAGTTTTATTTGAGCTTGTGGAAACTGCTTTCTCTTCACTTTATGAGTTTTACATTTATTTAGCCCATATTTGGCCTCCATTTTTAAAAATTAAAATAGGTGGAATATTTTATTTTTTTTTAATAAAATGAGTCGCAGAAAAAAAAAGAATAATTTTCGGTTTAAGTGTAATATTATTTTATAGGAGATTGTTAACTGCTATGAAATAATCTTATAAACTTAAGTTACTGCTTGCATTTCATTAATTTTAATTCATTAACATTTTGTGAAACTCCAGAAGAATTGATTGGTGTAATTCTCATTCTAATTTTACAATTTAGTAAGTATTAGTTGTTGAGTGACTTGAGTCAAATATCATGGCTCCTAACTATGTGTTTGGAACTCAAAAAAGAAGAAGAGAGAAAGAGTAGAGGCATTCATTCGAAGCCAAACTAGAGAGATATGGATACGTACCTTAATAACAAGAAAGAAAAGAAGAAGAGAGAAAGAGTAGAGGCATTAATTCGAAACCAAATTAGAGATATGGATACGTACCTTAATAACAAGAAAGAATAGAGAAGGAACGAACATCAAAAAATTTAATAATTGAGAACAACGGACAATAAAAAATGGATTTCTTGCTAGACTTAGGAGCCCAAATTATGAAGTTCACCTCAAGCCCCACGAAATAAATGTACGGCACTATATATATATATATATATATATACACACACTCTATGTGAGTTCTCGCAGTGCCATTATACTTGTTATATATTTATGGTATAAATATAAAATGTGAAAGAAATAATCAAATCAGATGAAGTGCAAAAGTGGTGGGAAATTGGCTCTTGGGCTTCCTTGATTAAAATAATTTTTTTTATTATTTAATGGGTAAAACTAGCCAGTATTTTTTGACTGTTTGTTTTTGTAACAACCCACTAATAGTCATTAAAATACCCACCACCCAGTCATTAAAATTCAGCATTACTCTCTGACCATGGTGGAGAGTGTTACTTCCATCTTGCCTATATAAAACCCATATCTCGTTTTTGGAAAAACACACATAAAAAAGAAAATAGAAAAATTATCTTGCATCAATTCTCCTTTTCATATTCTGAATTTCTTATACTCGGGTTTTTACATATATTCTGGAGTACAATTGAAAGTTCTGAAAAAACCATTCGTGATTGCTGCATAAGTGGTTTACGATCGTTGTATCCTAGGAGTGATTGTCCACGGAGGTCGCAGCAATTATTGACGGGCAATTTCACTTTAGGACATCGTGCCGTCACGAAACTCGATCAAACGATAAGTTTTATACTTCTGCATTTTATTGTTCTGAACATTACTGCAACTATTTATTTTTCCAACAATACTAACTATGGATTGAGGGCTATCTATTTGACATAAAAAATTTGAGTTTGTTTTGGGGTTTGTATTGTTAAGTTGATTTATGGTTTTCCTTTTTTGAGTCAACTTCTTATTATTAATTGGAACTACTTCTTCTCAAACATTAATTTTGGTAAGGCTACACGGAGAGTTCCACAGAGACTTCCTTTTATGGGCTAGGCAAATAAATGTTTTTGTAGTTATTATAAGGAGACAATTGAATTATTATTCAATAAAAAATATTGAATGTTCAATTTTAATTATTAATGCACAAAAGTTGAATTACTTGAATTTTCTCAGTAATATGTGGGAGTATTTTTCATAAAAATAAAAAATAAAAATAAATAAATAAAAAATAAAAATAAAAATTTACACCATCCTTGAGTTATTGTACATGTTACATTTGAAGATTTTCTGTCTTGAATCCTAAATTTCAAAGTAACCCACCTAAATTACAATGACATGGATTGCTAGAAGAGAGGTGTAAAACCTATTTGGTGGATTTTCCTTCAAAGCCTGATTTAGAGAATTTCCATTGCCAGTTACTATTATTCAAAAGTGGTGGCTTTCTCTAGATAATGATATGTCTCAGCAAAAACAAGAATAAGTCATATAATGCTTAGACGTAGTATATTTTATATACATGTCTATGGTTATTCAAAATTGAAATGGCCAAGGCTGTTCTATAGGGATAAATTTATTTGTTATTTAAGGTAGATGTCTTACATACTGTCTGAAACTCGTTGTTTGCAGCATTGCTTCTATTTGAGAATTTGTTCTTCTTTTTAAACATTCATTTTGAATATAAATGACTTTTCCAAGTTTTTTGCTCTATCATACTTCAACCTACATTTTTAGATTTTGTATTGATGGATGATGCTGTCTATACTTCACCTATTCTTCATTTTATATGTGCTTATTGAAAATTCCTTGTGCCTAAGATAGGGTTCTTTGCAGCCTTCTTTTGCTTTGCTGAATTATATTGTTAATACTAGGCATAATTTATCAATGAGCATTTCTATTTGTTCCTTTTGTATAGTGACTTTGAATCTCTGTAGTGCTATCGATCTCCTCTGTCTCGTTATTGCAACATGCTTCTGTGTATTTATTTCAATTGAATTATCATTTTCAAGTAAATTATTGTATTCCATCTTGTAAATTATTGCTCCCTCTTTGTTCAAATTTTGGATTGATTCTTACATCTTTATGAAACATTATTTCTTTTATGCAAATGTGTTTATTAAAATTTTGTAATACCATCTCCAATGAATTCTCAACTTCAAGACGCTAATATTACTTTCAAAATAATACAATCTGTGCATTGCACGGGTCAAAAGCTAGTATATATAAAAGAGCTTAACGTATAACTCCTTACTGCATCGACACTCGAGGAAGAAAGAGCAGAATGAGTGCCAACTAAATCTACTAATGCTAGTGAAAGCCCCTTTCTTGCTCCTATATCTCTCGACCTATAGGAAGGAAGTTCTATACCCACCCATGGAAGAAGTGAGGATGGGAATCTTGTAGTAATATCGATCTATTTTATGAAAGGAAGAAAGTGATTCGTGAGTAGGAAAAAATCAATAAACAAAAGGCCAACGAGTAAATCCT
>NW_019228953.1:0-3685 GCF_002742605.1 Olea europaea var. sylvestris
TGGAAGAAGTGCAGGAGAGAAAATTAACAAAGAAAAATCGCACCAGGGCAATTTGTCATTTGTCGCGACAGTGTCGAAACGGGCCGAAATTTGGCAGGTTTATTGGAAGCGGCCCGCGAAATTGGACTTGGGGCACAGACCCGGGATCACGGGTTTTTAGCCAAATTCGTTCGTTTCGGACTCCGAATAATTAATTTTCGTATTAATTATGTCTGGTTGAAGAAGTGCTGGACAGAAAATTAACAAAGAAAAATCGCACCAGGGGCAATTTTGTCATTTGTTGCGATGGTGTCGAAATTCGGCCAAATTTGGTAGGTTGATTGCAAACGCCCCGAGAAATTGGACTCGTGGCACAGACCCGGGATCACGGGATTTTAGCCAAATTCCTTCGTTTGGGCCTCCGAATAATTATTTTTCGTATTAATTATGTCAGGTTGAAGAAGTGCTGGGCAGAAAATTAATAAAGTAAAACCGCACCAGGGGCAATTTTGTCATTTGTTGCGATGGTGTCGAAATTCGGCCAAATTTGGTAGGTTGATTGCAAACGCCCCGAGAAATTGGACTCGTGGCACAGACCCGGGATCACGGGATTTTAGCCAAATTCCTTCGTTTCGGACTCCGAATAATTAATTTCCGTATTAATTATGTCAGGTGGAAGAAGTGCAGGAGAGAAAAATCGCACCAGGGCAATTTTGTCATTTGTCGCGACGGTGTCGAAATGGGCCGAAATTTGGCAGGTATATTGGAAGCGGCCCACGAAATTGGACTTGGGGCATAGACCCGGGATCACGGGATTTTAGTAAAATTCGTTCGTTTCGGACTCTGAATAATTAATTTCCGTATTAATTATGTCAGGTTGAAGAAGTGCTGGACAGAAAATTAATAAAGTAAAACCGCACCAGGGGCAATTTTGTCATTTGTTGCGATGGTGTCGAAATTCGCCCAAATTTGGTAGGTTGATTGCAAACGTCCCGAGAAATTGGAGCCATGGCACAGACCCGGATCATGGGATTTTAGCCAAATTCCTTCGTTTGGGCCTCCGAATAATTATTTATCGTATTAATTATGTCAGGTTGAAGAAGTGCTGGACATAAAATTTACAAAGAAAAATCGCACCAGGGCAATTTTGTCATTTGTCGCGACGGTGTCGAAATGGGCCAAAATTAGGCAGGTTGATTGGAAACGGCCAGCGAAATTGGACTCGAGGCAC
Source organism: Olea europaea var. sylvestris (assembly GCF_002742605.1). NCBI lineage: Eukaryota > Viridiplantae > Streptophyta > Magnoliopsida > Lamiales > Oleaceae > Olea > Olea europaea. Next base: position 1,211 of record NW_019228953.1, read on the forward strand.
AAACTCGGGATCACGGGATTTTAGCCAAATTCCTTCGTTTCGGAGTCCGAATAATTAATTTCCGTATTAATTATGTCAAGTGGAAGAAGTGCAGGAGAGAAAATTAACAAAGAAAAATTGTACCAGGGCAATTTTGTAATTTGTCGCGACGGTGTCGAAATGGGCCGAAATTTGTCAGGTTTATTGGAAGTGGGCCGCGAAATTGGACTTGGGGCACAGACCCGGGATCACAGGATTTTAGCGAAATTCCTTCGTTTCGGACTTCGAATAATTAATTTCCGTATTAATTATGTCAGGTTGAAGAAGTGCTGGACAGAAAATTAACAAAGAAAAACCGCCCCAGGGGCGATTTTGTCATTTGTCGCGACGGTGTCGAAATGGGCCGAAATTTGGCAGGTATATTGGAAGCGGCCCGCGAAATTGGACTTGGGGCACAGACCCGGGATCACGGGATTTTAGCCAAATTCGTTCATTTCGGACTCCGAATAATTAATTTCCGTATTAATTATGTCTGGTTGAAGAAGTGCTGGACAGAAAACTAACAAAGAAAAACCGCCCCAGGGGCGATTTTGTCATTTGTCGCGACGGTGTCGAAATGGGCCGAAATTTGGCAGGTATATTGGAAGCGGCCCGCGAAATTGGACTTGGGGCACAGACCCGGGATCACGGGATTTTAGCCAAATTCGTTCATTTCGGACTCCGAATAATTAATTTCCGTATTAATTATGTCAGGTGGAAGAAGTGCAGGAGAGAAAATTAACAAAGAAAAATTGTACCAGGGCAATTTTGTAATTTGTCGCGACGGTGTCGAAATGGGCCGAAATTTGTCAGGTTTATTGGAAGTGGCCCGCGAAATTGGACTTGGGGCACAGACCCGGGATCACAGGATTTTAGCGAAATTCCTTCGTTTCGGACTCCGAATAATTAATTTCCGTATTAATTATGTCAGGTTGAAGAAGTGCTGGACAGAAAATTAACAAAGAAAAACCGCCCCAGGGGCGATTTTGTCATTTGTCGTGATGGTGTCGAAATTAGCCCAAATTTGGTAGGTTGATTGCAAATGCCCCGCGAAATTGGACTCGTGGCACAGACCCGGGATCACAGGATTTTAGCCAAATTCCTTCGTTTGGGCCTCCGAATAATTATTTTTCGTATTAATTATGTCAGGTTGAAGAAGTGCAGGACAGAAAATTTGCAAAGAAAACCCGTACCAGGTTCAATTTTGTCATTTGTCCCGACGGTGTTGGAATGGGCCGAAATTTGGCTGGTTGATTAGAAACGGCCCGCGAAATTGGATTCGGGGCACAGACCCGGGATCACGGGATTTTAGCCAAATTCCTTCGTTTCGGACTCTGAATAATTAATTTCTGTATTAATTATGTCAGGTGGAAGAAGTGAAGGAGAGAAAATTAACAAAGAAAAATCGCACCAGGGCAATTTTGTCATTTGTCGCGACGGTGTCGAAATGGGCCGAAATTTGGCAGGTATATTGGAAGCGGCCCGCGAAATTGGACTTGGGGCACAGACCCAGGATCACGGGATTTTAGCCAAATTCGTTCATTTCGGACTCCGAATAATTAATTTCCGTATTAATTATGTCTGGTTGAAGAAGTGCTGGACAGAAAATTAACAAAGAAAACCGCACCAGGGGCAATTTTGTCATTTGTCGCGATGGTGTCGAAATTCGCCCAAATTTGGTTGGTTGTTGCAAACGCCCTGAGAAATTGGACTCGTGGCACAGACCCGGGATCATGGGATTTTAGCCAAATTCCTTCGTTTGGGCCTATGAATAATTATTTTTCGTATTAATTATGTCTGGTTGAAGAAGTGCTGGACAGAAAATTTACAAAGAAAACCCGCACCAGGTGCAATTTTGTCATTTGTCGAGACGATGTCGGATTGGGCCGAAATCTGGCAAGTTGATTCGAAACGGCCAACGAAATTGGACTCGGGGCACAGACCCAGGATTACGAGATTTTAGCAAAATTCGTTCTTTTGAGCGTTCAAATAATTAATTTACGTATTAATTACGCCAGGCTGAAGAAGTGTTGGACGAAAAATTAACAAAGAAAAACCGCACCCGGGGTAATTTTGTCATTTGTCGCGACGGTGTCGAAATGGGTCGAAATTTGGCAGGTTGATTTGAAACGGCCCGCAAAATTGGATTCGGGGCACATACCCTCGATCTCGAGATTTTAGGCAAATTTCTTCGTTTCAGACTCCGAATAATTAATTTTCGTATTAATTATGTCAGGTCGAAGAAGCGTAAGACAAAAAATTAACAAAGAAAAACTGCACCAGGGGCAATTTTGTCATTTGTAGCGACGGTGTCGGAATGGGCCGAAATTTGGCACGTTGATTGTCAACGGCCCGCGAAATTGGACTCGGGGCATGGACTCGGGATCACGGGATTTTAGCCATATTCCTTCGTTTGGTCTTCTGAATAATTAATTTTCATTTTAATATTTGTCAGGT
>NW_019228954.1:0-3682 GCF_002742605.1 Olea europaea var. sylvestris
CTCAAATTTAACTGGTTGATCGAGAACAAAAACCGCTCAGGGTGAATTTCGTCATTTTTCGCAACTGTGTCGAAATTGGCTTATATTTGACAGATTGATCGAAAACAAAAATCGCGCCAGGGGAAATTTCGTCATTTTTCGCGACGATGTCAGAATGGGTTAAATTTTGATTGGTTGATCGGAAACAAAAACCGCGCCGGGGATAATTTTGTCATTTTTCGCGACTGTGTCGGAGTGGGCTGAAATTTGACAGGTTGATCGGAAATAAAAATCGCGCCAGGGTCAATTTCTTCATTTTTCGCGACTGTAACGGAATGTGCTCAAATTTAACAGGTTGATCGGGAACAAAAACCATGCCGTGGGCAATTTCGTCATTTTTCGCGCCTGTGTCAGAATTGGCTAAAATTTGTCAGGTTGACCGGAAACAAAAATCGCGCCGGGGGCAATTTCGTCATTTTTCGCGCTTGTGTCGGAATTGGCTAAAATTTGACTGGTTGATCGGAAACAAAAATTGCGCCGGGGGCAATTTCGTCATTTTTCGCGACTTTGTTTGAATGGGCTAAAATTTGACAGGTTGATCGGAAACAAAAATCGCGCCTGTGGCAATTTCGTCATTTTTCGCGACTGTGTCGGAATCTGCGCAAATTTGACAGGTTGATCGGGAACAAAAATCGCGCCTGGGGCAATTTCGTCATTTTTCGCGCCTGTGACGAAATTGGCTAAAATTTGACTGGTTGATCGGAAAAAAAAATCGCGCCGGAGGCAATTTTGTCATTTTTCGCGGCTTTGTCGGAATGGGCTAAAATTTGACAGGTTGATCGGAAAGAAAAATCGCGCCTGGGGCAATTTCGTCATTTTTCGCGACTTTGTCGGGGTTGGCTAAAATTTGACAGGTTGATCGAAAACAAAAACCGCGCTGGGGGCAATTTTGTCATTTTTTGCAATGGTGTCGGAATGCGCTCAAATTTTACAGGTTGATCGGGAACAAAAATCGCGCCGGGGATAATTTCGTTATTTCTCGTGACTGTGTCGGAATTGGCTAAAATTTGACAGGTTGACCGGAAACAAAAATCGCGCCGGGGGCAATTTCGTCATTTTTCGCGACGGTGTCAGAATGGGCTAAAATTAGACAGGTTGATCGGAAACAAAAACCGCGCAGGGCGTAATTTCGTCCATTTTCGCTCTTGTGTCGGAATTGGCTGAAATTTGACATGTTGATCGGAAACAAAAATCGCGCCGAGGGCAATTTCGTCATTTTTCGCTACTGTGTCGGAATGGGCTCAAATTTAACAGGTTGATCGAGAACAAAAACCGCTCAGGGTGAATTTCGTCATTTTTCGCAACTGTGTCGAAATTGGCTTAAATTTGACAGATTGATCGAAAACAAAAATTGCGCCAGGGGAATTTCGTCATTTTTTGCAACTGTCAGAATGGGTTAAAATTTGATTGGTTGATCGGAAACAAAAACCGCGCCGGGGATAATTTTGTCATTTTTCGCGACTGTGTCGGAGTGGGCTGAAATTTGACAGGTTGATCGGAAACAAAAATCGCGCCAGGGTCAATTTCTTCATTTTTCGCGACTGTATCGGAATGTGCTCAAATTTAACAGGTTGATCGGGAACAAAAACCGCGCCGTGGGCAATTTCGTCATTTTTCGCGCCTGTGTCAGAATTGGCCAAAATTTGACAGGTTGATCGGAAACAAAAATCGCGCCGGAGGCAATTTCGTCATTTTTCGCGTCTGTGTCGGAATTGGCCTAAATTTGACTGGTTGATCGGAAACAAAAATTGCGCCGGGGGCAATTTCTTCATTTTTCGCGACTTTGTTTGAATGGGCTAAAATTTGACAGGTTGATCGGAAACAAAAATCGCGCCTGTGGCAATTTCGTCATTTTTCGCGACTGTGTCGGAATCTGCTCAAATTTGACAGGTTGATCGGGAATAAAAATCGCGCCGTGGGCAATTTCGTCATTTTTCGCGCCTGTGTCGAAATTGGCTAAAATGAAACTGGTTGATCGGAAAAAAAATCGCGTCGGGGATAATTTCGTCATTTTTCGCGACTGTGTCGGAGCGGGCTGAAATTTGACAGGTTGATCGGAAACAAAAATTGCACCGGGTCAATTTCGTCATTTTTCGCGACTGTGTCAGAATCTGCTCAAATTTGACAGGTTGATCGGGAACAAAAATCGCGCCGGGGGCAATTTCGTCATTTTTCGCGCCTGTGTCGGAATTGGCAAAAATTTGAATGGTTGATCGGAAGCAAAAATCGCGCCGGGGGCAATTTCGTCATTTTTCGCGACTTTGCCGGAATGGGCTAAAATTTGACAGATTGATCGGAAACAAAAATCGCGCCGGGGGCAATTTCGTCATTTTTCACGAATGTGTCGGAATGGTCTCAAAATTAACAGGTTGATCGGGAACAAAAGCAGCGCCGGGTGAATTTCGTCATTTTTCGCAACTGTGTCGGAATTGGCTAAAATTTGATCGGTTGATCGGAAACAAAAATCGCGCCGTGGGCAATTTCGTCATTTTTCGCGACTGTGTCGGAATGAGCAAAAATTTGACAGGTTGATCGGAAACAAAAATCGCGCCGGGGATAATTTTGTCATTTTTCGCGACTGTGTCGGAGTGGGCTGAAATTTGATAGGTTGATCGGAAACAAAAATCGCGCCAAGGTCAATTTCTTCATTTTTCGCGACTGTGTCGGAATGTTCTCAAATTTAATAGGTTGATCGTGAACAAAAACCGCGCCGGGGGTAATTTTGTGATTTTTCGCGCCTGTGTCGGAATTGGCTGAAATTTGACATGTTGATCGGAAACAAAAATCGCGCCGGGGGTAATTTCGTAATTTTTTGCTACTGTGTCGGAATCGGCTCAAAATTAACAGGTAGATCGAGAACAAAAACCGCTCAGGGTGAATTTCGTCATTTTTCGCAACTGTGTCGAAATTGGCTTAAATTTGACAGGTTGATCGGAAACGAAAATCGCGCCGAGGGCAATTTCGTCATTTTTCACGACTGTGTCGGAATGGGCTAAAATTTGACAGGTTGATCAAAAACAAAAATCGTGCCCGGGGTAATTTCGTCATTTTTCGCGACTGTGTCGGAATGGGTTAAAAATTGACAAGTTGATCGGGAACAAAGACCTCGCTGGGGGCAATTTCGTCATTTTTCACGACTGTGTCGGAATGGGCTAAAATTTCACTGGTTGATCGGGAACAAAAATCGCGCTGGGGGCAATTTCGTCATTTTTTGCAATGGTGTCGGAATGGGCTAAAATTTCACTGGTTGATCGGGAACAAAAATCGCGCTGGGGGCAATTTCGTCATTTTTCGCGACTGTGTCGAAATATGCTCAAATTCAACAGGTTGAACGGGAACAAAAATCGCGTCGGGTGAATTTCGTCGTTTTTCGCAACTGTGTCGGAATGAGCTCAAATTTAACAAGTTGATCGGGAACAAAAACCGCGCCGGGTGAATTTCGTCATTTTTCGCAACTGTGTCGAGATTTGCTAAAATTTGACAGGTTGATCGGAAACAAAGATTGCGTCGTGGGCAATTTTGTCATTTTTCGCGACGATGTTGGAATGGGCTAAAATTTTACTGGTTGATCGGAAACAAAAACCGCGACGAGGATAATTTTGTCATTTTTCGCGACTGTGTCGTAGTGGGCTGAAATTTAACA
>NW_019228955.1:0-3682 GCF_002742605.1 Olea europaea var. sylvestris
GTAAATGTATCCCAATCTAAAATAATCATTTGTAAAGATAATCAAATACCCATAGCTCTCTCTCTCTCTCTCACACACACACACAAAGAAGTATACTTATTGTTCATTAAATTATAAACTGCATAGGTACGGGGTCGTTTTCAAATAATAAAGTGGACAACGAATCTGAGTTGATCACTTGAGGAATGTTTACTTTTAATTATACTACTTTAGTCAGTTTAATTCTAACAATGGACATACAATAAGGTTCGATTTTGGAACTAATAAAAATAAATCAAAAAACTCTACATAAAGGACAAATCTAAAAATTGCAAAGAATTGGGTGGATAAAGTAGTTGGAATTCATAATTTCACTTAATTATCGCCCAATTAATTTCTTTACATGTAAATTAACACATTACTAAGCTCTTGTTTGAGCCCCATTTTGGTGGAGAAAATGAATTTTTGAATAGTATATTGATGGGAAATATGTGGTTAAAAAATAAAGAAAAATTTTGAATTTACGTGTAATATTATTTTATTGAAAAATGTGTGGTTGAAATGATATCAAAACACTGCTTAAGAATGTATTTTTTTTGGGAAAAAATGGGGCTCTAACAAGGGCTAAGTATGTTAGACCCAATTTTCCTATTTTAACTAATTACCTTTCTTGGGTGAAATTAATCACAATCCATTGCTTTAGCATATTATATCTCTATGTCAATTAAAATAGTTTAGTCGGTCACATAGAACTAGGAATATATCTTTATCTCCTACATGAACTTAGGGTATTTATTATTTGGTCTAAAATGCACAATATTCTCTCAAGCATTATACAAATCACTTAACACGATCATTTATTGGCCAAATAAATAAATACATGAAATACAATAATAAATACATAAAAATAAGTACTTAAATATCAAAAAGCAAAATATTGAAATTAATCAGGATACGTTAAGTTTCCCTAATCATCCAAACATCAAAGAACTTAGCTCATTTTATGTAAATGATCAAAAGGAGAAGATTTATTGAAGCACATTATAAATTGGAGAAAATAATGGATGAAATACCATACTAAAGATAAAACCCATCTTTTGATTGGATTATTGAAGGTTACAATGGCTTGATCTTGATTTTTTCCCAAAATTTCTCTACTTTCTTTGCTTTTTTCTCCTTCTTTGGGCCCTAGTTTTTCCCCATTTTCTCGTGAATGAAAGTTAAAAAATGAAGTGAATGAATAATGAGAGCAATGGCTGAACTTAGGCCTTTTAAATGACCTAAAATCCATCCTGAAAAGTCCCAAAATACCCCGCAAAACAATCCCGAATTTATAAAATAGGGCAGAGTTTTTTGCCTCAAAAAGCAAACTAGCCCATCTTACCTGTGCATGGGCTATAGCCCATCTTGCGCAACTTTGAATATTTGCCTTCAAGTCCTTTGAAAATATCATGCTATGTTCATCAACTTTGATCTTATACATTTTGATCCCCAATTGTTGACTTTTATTTCAACAATGTCCTCAATAAATTATATTCATAGTCCTTTAACTTTCAACACTTAATACTTTGGTATCAAATCTATATTTTTGCACACTTTTGATCCTTTTTTCTCTTCCTTCTGTCTTGTTCTTCTTCAATTAAGTGCTTTTACTTACAAAAGTCATAATTACACAATTGTGAGTCTAAATTCGCTTCTTTTATCAATATTAGATTATTTTAAGTGTTCAACAAGTGTGTGAAAACACACTTATTACGTACAGACCACATAAATTAGAATGAACTAGTTCCAATACTTCTTTGATCTATATCCTTTTGTAAAAAAAATAATCTATTTTTTTCTTTCACCTTCTAAAAAAGATTCACCAATCGATAATTGTTCAACCTTGGCATGTTAATGGGACCACCTCTAATCAATCTTTGTATCCTATTATAGTTAATATGTTCAAATCTAAGATGATACACACACACACACACCGCTAGTATGGTACGACTTTTTTTCTTTATTGTCAGTAGAAGTAATATTTATTTTTATTTATTGAATAAATTAAAATATAACTATCATTCATCAAATATCCAACACAAATAAGAACTTATTCTTCAAAATATAAAGTGCATCAAGCTCCGAAATTTACAGATTAATCTTATACTATTAAATTGAAAATAAAAATTAAATTTCGCTTCATCTACAAAATATAATAACACTCTCTAATATTAAAAGCATAACATTATTGAAATAAAGTAAATTATTCCTACTGCTCTTGCAATCCCATTTGCCACAACTTTTCAAATTTTCATTTTCACTTTAAAAAACAAAATATCATTGAAATATTAAATGTAATGTCCCAATTTTTTTAATTTTTTTTTTAAATTCAAGGTATTACCAATTTTTTTATTGATTTATTATACAATTTTTTTAGCGGAAAAAAATAACATACTTGTATGAATTCCCGTTCTTAAAAAAATACAAATAAAGTTTTCACTGTAACAAAAAGTGGAGTAAAAAATTTTACTCAACCGATTCAAAGAAAAGGTCACATAATATATAAATATCATACAATTGTCCAGTTAAACAGAATACAAATAAAACATAAATGTTAAAACTCCTAACTAATATGAATATCCAAGTACTAATTCGAAATTTACTAAATAAAAACTTAGCAATGAACGTGCTTAAGATTATGTTTACTTGGCAACCTATAAGTATCCACTCGTCCAGTCTTCCATGCATCCAACATGACTCGTTCCAATATGAAATTTTGTAAGAGTAAGTATTTTGAATAAAACACTAAGTAAGATACATGTAAATTTGTATTTAACATAATACAAATATAAATGAAACATTTCATACCTATCATTCATAGATTTAAAACCACTTATCGCGATAACAAATAGTTCAAGAAATTTCCTTAGAATTCTCACATCCCGAAAGATTCAACATAATTGTACATGACGATCCGTCCTAAGGATTTAACATATAGATCGACCTTGCGGTCTTAAGGCATTAAATGAAATCAATAGATAGATATCATGAAAAATAAAATTTTGACCATCGCACTTAAGTATCTTACCTAAATTAAACTCTTGTTTGATGAGGATTAAAATAATATTTTTAGTAGATTTTGATAGACATTAATCAAATGTTAGGTTGAAAAGTTTTGGATCCCATAAAATGTGTTATTAAAATTAATTGTTGACTTTGACTTGTGTTAAAATCTTGATTTTAATTTTCACCGAACATTTGCTAAAACCTAAAATTTGTAAAGAACTCGAACAAGAAATTTTCTTTTTCCTTGACTTGATAATAACAAGATATAAAAAAATTGATATTGTTGTGTGTGTTCAAGAATTGTATGTTTAAGTATATTACTACTACCCTAAAAGAGCGAATCCTCCGAGTACTGTTCATTCGAGATGTATTTTTCTTTTCCATCTTACCTTTAAATGGACTTTTTAATAAAGAGGTCAACTGTGGAAAAAGAGGGTAATGAATATTTCCGTTATCTTTTCCATTTTTGGTCTCTGTGTAGGAGAGTTTTCAGTCGAAATTTTTGACCGACCTCTCTCACCGGTGGGTCCCTAGTGACTAAAAGAGGGTATACATACTTTAAACACTTACTTCGTAACACGTAGAAGAGAAGATAAAGCAAACATTTAGTCAAATAGTTCCAAAAGATGGGCTCAAAAGTTGAAAAAAATTATAT
>NW_019228956.1:0-3681 GCF_002742605.1 Olea europaea var. sylvestris
GCAACAACATATGCATTAATTTACCAAAATGCAATACTAAATCATTCTAGCAAATCCCATAACAGATCAAAGAAAAACTCATAGTTCCCTTCATTCAGATACTAAAGACCCAAAATGCATAAACTATATAGTAATAATATGTTTATCACATTTTACTACTTAAATACCAAGATCCAGAAAACACGTGTTAAGCAAAACAAAAACAGTATTTTACCTATTATTCACGTAAATTAGTTAAGCAAAACAAAAACAGTATTTTACCTATTATTCACGTAAATTAGACAAATTTCTGTATCTTCCGCCGATAAAAATAGATAAAGAAATACATAAAGTAGCTACGAGAAAAGGAAAGAGAAAATCGAACCTTGGTTATGTAACAGAGATCGTCAACCATATTTTTCCTTTTTTGCTCAAAAGGTGAGCTGGGATTTAAGCCTTCTTTGTTCATCACCATCTTCTCTACATTTTCTATATCGTAAGATACATAAACTAAAATACATAAAGAGAGAGTTTTAGAACAAAAAAAAAAAAAAAAACACCAATTTTTATGAGCTTTTTCTCGTGAAAACAATATGATGAGATGACCGTTGTCACGCCACTTTTTCTTGATGGTTCAAGATTTTCCCTTCAGATTTACGCCTCACGCACACTCATCACTCTTTTTCTCTCTCTAGACTATTTCACTTACTATTTTTTGCGAGTAATTATAGTGTGGGCTCCGATGTATAAGGACCCGAATACAAATGGAAATCGAATAGTTAAAGGGTTTATGAAACGACGACGCTTTATATTTAGATTTTGTCATTTATCAATTGAGCACTTCAGTGGCACTGGGAGATTGATTGTATATCAATTTGGTAGGGAAATAGGTGCAAAATGGTCCCAAATCTTTTCTCAAATTCCATTTTAGTCCAAACCTTTCAAATGTAGCAATTTGATCTCAAACTTTTCATTTCTAGACCAAATGGTCCTTTTTGACTCTTCCATGCTAATCTCAATTAGCATTTCATATATGTACATGAACGAGGACAACCGATGCAACCTCCTTATCTATTTCAATAGATCTTGAGTTTCCATAATGCATGCCATTTCCCATATTCACATGGAGAAATTTTAGGTACTTGCACATTTACTGATTGTGGTATGAGAATATGATCTTTCATCAATATCTCCCATACCAGAAATATAAATATACTTCCAACACATTATTCTACATCATTTTTTGATAAAATCAAACATATGTTCCAACTCCTACATGCTTACGTCAATTCATAAATGAATTTATGTAGATTGTATACCACATACATAATGTGCTACTACAATAAGGAGAATTCCAACACAGCTATTGTTAAAGTCAAATTTTTTTTTTTTCAATTGTAGAAATAAATCTACCGATTTAGCTTTGTAAGTACTAGCATTACCATCCAAGTCGACTTCTTTACTGTGGATCAACCAAAGTCCGAACTTCACTTTTCAAACGTAGAGTTATTTAAGATTCTGTTTCGCACGGGTTAGTCGCTAACAATTAAAAAGGATCAGACGATTGTGTAAGGGACAAACCTCTTGAGACAAAGTCCCAAAAAGGGGTGTTCTTTTATTGGCGATGACTTTACAATTGGAAATTAAAAACAATGTGCCTCCAAGAGGCGCAAGCACACGAGTTACTGAAAGAAAAGTGTTTAAGTCTAAGTTAAGGAAATGAAAATTACATGTTCTCTGTTCGAGAGTTTTTGATTCGGTCTCTTGCTTCTATGTCATTTCTCCCTTTTATACTTCATGGACGATCTCTTTGTGATCAACCGCCCTAAAAACTGCTTGATTGTCCTATAACTGCCCACTTTCCTCGTAATGGCCAACTTGTCATGAAAACTGCCTTTTTTAACTGCTGCCATTACTCTTCATCGTTCAACCGCTTTCGATTGAATTCCTTAAATCGTGGAACGTGATAGGGCTGCTTTAATAACTGCTTTGATAACTGCACTTCTTGATAATCACGACGCTTTATGTTTGTTAAGACCTTGGGCGACTTGAAGGTTTGGGCGAGAATAGAGTAACAGTTCTGGGCGACTGTACGGCACTCCATTTGCTCAGATTTTGGGCGACTTGCAAACTTGGACGATGTTACCGCGTTCTTGGGCCTCCCTATTTGGACCTTCATCTTGATTTGTTTGATTGGGCTTCGTTCTTTGGGCTATCTGATTTGGGGATCCTCCAATTGGGCTTCACTCCTTGGGCCACTTGATTTGGTCTGAATTTTTATGTGTTTGAATTCATTAGCCAGTAGGTAATTATTGGCCACGACAGGAGGCAACGTACCGAATTGGATAGTAAGGGGTTGATCTGGATCTTCTTCATCCCTTCTGTCTCGCTCAAACCTTGATCTCCCAGAAGAAGTTTCTGGCAGTTCTTTCATTGATTCATCTGTACCGGTCTCTTCACTATTTTTGAGGATATTTTGATTGGCTACCTTGAGTAGTTTAGGCACTTTAGGATGTGGCATTCCCTGTTGCTGCCTCATCATCCGTCCGTAGTTTCGTTGAAAACGTCTTTGTTGGCTCCTAATCATCTCATCGAAGGGTATTCCCCTTCCTGCATTGTACTGGAATGAATGCCATACATTTGGCCGTGCGAGGTTGCGGCCTGAATGTTCTTCCATTATCCGCTGGCCTGAACTACCTCTCAAAAGGTGGTCCTCTATAGAATGATGTACCTCGCCCTCTACCAGGCTGAGTGTTTGGGAAGAAGGTAGGGCAATAAGGATGCTGCCATGTCCCTGGTTTCTCCGTATTTCCATTCACTTCTCTTTTACACCTTGCACACAGGAAGTCTTCGTCCTTTTTTGGTTCTTTCCCCTTGATTCGTTCAAAGACGTTGGGGTGTGGTCTAGGATCCTCTTCTCCATCATCTACGACCAACTTGAATTTTGGCAACTTGTTTTTGAATCCAGATGTTACCATGTTTACTCCAAGTGGCTGTGGGAAAGGATTTTCGTCCACTACCATCTTTTTCTTATCATCGAACGTAATTCGTCCTGATTCAATGGCATCCTGCAATACATGGCGGAAAACCAAACAATTGTTAGTCAAATGTGATCATGCATTATGCCACTTACAATATTTGTTACCCTTAATTTGTTCAGGGTTTGGCAATTTGTGCTTATCGCTCAATTTTATATGCTTATCCCTATATAATTTATGAAATATAAGGTCAGCTTTGGTTACATCGAACGAGAACGTTCTAGCCTTTATGTTTCCATCTTTATGGGCTCATCTTTGCCCGATGGTCTGGGCTTGGCCATTATAGGACAAGTATATGTATCTTCTTTGACCAATTCGGCCAAATACATTTCGGCCTGATCGTATGACTCGTCATCGATGGTATGAACGTCAAAATTTGGGTCTTTGTAATAAGTCCCTTTACTAGAATTTTTTATTTGTTCTTCCTCTCTTATCAGTCGCTCATACCTAATCACATTCGCACTCAATTGGAAAAGGTCAGGAAATTCCTTGTCCTGAAACTTCTTTTTTAAATCAAAGCTCAAGCAACTCTGAGCGATTTTGACAAATTCTTTTTCGAGCAGAGGTACAAAACACTTGCCTCTTGCTGTCTTGAACCTTTGGAGAAAACTTTCTGCCCATTCGTTTGGCATTTGACGTAGATTCGCCAAATCAGCCAAAGTGA
>NW_019228957.1:0-3681 GCF_002742605.1 Olea europaea var. sylvestris
GTACTAGTCTAATTCGTTTGGAATCGAGCCAACGAGAAGTGGTTTTTGATTTCATGATAACTTCGGGTTCGTTCATTTTTGGCGAAGTGCTAGTCTAATTCGTTTGGAATCAAGCCAACGAGAAGTGATTTTTAATTTCATGATAACTTCGGGTTTGTTCGCCTTTAGCGAATTACTAGTCTAATTCGATTGGAATCCAAACAATAAAAAGTGGTTTTTGATTTCATTATAACTTCGGGTTTGTTCATTTTTTGGCGAAGTGCTAGTCTAATTCTTTTGGAATCGAGCCAATGAAAAGTGGTTTTTAATTTCATGATAACTTCGGGTTTGTTCGTCTTTGGCGAATTGCTAGTCTAATTCGATTGGAATCGAGCCAATGAAAAGTGGCTTTTGATTTCATGATAACTTCGAGTTTGATCATTTTCGGCAAATTTCTAGTCTAATTCAATTGGAATCGAACCCATGAAAGTGGCTTTCGATTTCATGATAACAACGGGTTTGTTCATTTTCGGCAAATTTCTAGTCTAATTCGATTGGAATCGAGCTAATAAAAAGTGGCTTTCGATTTCATGATAACAACGGGTTTGTTCATTTTTGGCGAAATGGTCTAATTCGATTGGAATCGAGCTAATGAAAAGTGGTTTTTGATTTGATGATAACTTCGGGCTTGTTCGTCTTTGGCAAATTGGTTGTTTAATTCGATTGGAATCGAGCAGATGAAAAGTGGTTTTCGATTTCATGATAACATTGGATTTGATCATTTTCGACAAATTGTTAGTCTAATTCAATTGGAATCGAGCAAATGAAAAGTGGTTTTGATTTCATGATAATTTCGAGTTTGTTCATTTTTGACGGATTGCTAGTCTAATTCGATTGGAATTGAACCAATGAAAAGTGGCTTTTGATTTCATATTAACTTCGGGTTTTTTCATTTTTGGCGAAATGCTAGTCTAATTCGATTGGAATCGAGCCAATCAAATGTGGTTTTTTATTTCATGATAACATTGGGTCTGTCCATCTTTGGTGAATTGCTAGTCTAATTCGATTGGAATCAAGCCACTGAAAAGTGGTTTTTGATTTCATGATAACTTCGGGTTTGTACGTTTTTTGCAAATTGCTTGTCTAATTTGATTGGAACCGAGTCAACGAAAAGTGGTTTTTTTATTTCATGATAACATAGTGTTTGTTCATTTTCAGCGAATTGCTAGTCTAATTCGATTGAAATCGAGCCAATGAAATGTGGTTTTGGATTTCATGATGACATCGGGTTTGTTCGTCTTTGGCAAATTACTAGTCTAATTCGATTGGAATCGAGCCAATGAAAAGTTGTTTTTTATTTCATGATAACTTCGGGTCTGTTAGTTTTTGGCGAATTGCTAGTCTAAGTCTTTTGGAATCGAGCCAATGAAAAGAGGTTTTTAATTTCATGATAACTTCGGGTTTGTTCACCTTTGGCGAATTGCTAGTGTAATTCGATTGGAATGGAGCCAATGAAAAGTGGTTTTTGATTTCATGATAACTTCGAGTTTGTTCATTTTTAGCGAAGTGCTAGTCTAATTCTTTTGGAATCGAGCCAATGAAAAGTGGTTTTTAATTTCATTATAACTTCGGGGTTGTTCGTCTTTGGTGAATTGCTAATCTAACTCGATTGGAATCGAGCCAATGAAAAGTGGTTTTTGATTTCATGATAACTTCGGGTTTGATCGTTTTCGACAAATTTCCGATCTAATTCGATTGGAATCGAGCCCATGAAAAGTGGCTTTCGATTTCATGATAACAATGGGTTTGTTCATTTTTGGCGAAATGGTAATCTAATTCGATTGAAATCGAGCCAATGAAAAGTTGTTTTTGATTTGATGATAACTTCAGGTTTGTTCGTCTTTGGCAAATTTCTAGTTTAATTCGATTGGAATCGAGCAAATGAAAAGTGGTTTTCGATTTCATGATAATGTCGGATTTGATTGTTTTCGGCAAATTGTTAGTCAAATTCGAATGGAATCAAGCCAATGAAAAGTGGATTTTGATTTCATGATACCTTCTGGTTTGTTTATTTTTGGCAAACTGCTGGTCTAATTCGATTGGAATCGAGCCCATGAAAAGTGGTTTTTGATTTCATGATAACATTAGGTTTGATTATTTTTGGCAAATTTCTAGTCTAATTCAATTGGAATCGAGCAAATGAAAAGTGGTTTTTGATTTCATGATAACTTCGGGTTCGTTCATCTTTGGCAAATTGCTAGTCTAATTCGATTGGAATCGAGCCAATGAAAAATGGTTTTTTTTAATTTCATGATAACTTCGGGTTTTTTCGCTTTTGGATAATTCCTAGTCTAATTCGATTGGAATCGAGCCAATGAAAAGTGATTTTGGATTTCATGATAAAATCAGGTTTGTTCGCCTTTAGCAAATTGCTAATCTAATTCGATTGGAATCGAGCCAACAAAAAGTGGTTTTTGATTTCATAATAACTTCAGGTTCATTCGTCATGGCAAATTGCTAGTCTAATTCCATTTGAATCGAGCCAATGAAAAGAGGTTTTTGATTTCATGATATCTTCGGGTTTGTTCATTTTTGGCAAAATGGTAGCCTAATTGGATTGGAATCGGGCCAATGAATGGCTATTTTTGATTTGATGATAACTTCGGGTTTGTTCATTTTTGAAGAATTGCTAGTCTAATTCAATTGTAATCGAGCCAATGAAAAGTGGTTTTCGATTTCATGATATTTTTGGATTTAATCGTTTTCGGCAAATTGCTAGTCTAATTCGATTGGAATCGAGCCAATGAAAAGTGGTTTTCGATTTCAAGATAACTTCGGGTTTGATCATTTTCAGCCAATTACTTGTCAAATTCGATTGGAATCGAGCCAATGAAAAGTGGTTTTAATTTCATGATAACTTCGGGTTTGTTCATTTTAGGCAAATTGCTAGTCCAATTCGGTTGGAATCGAGTCAATGAAAAAGGGTTATAATTTCATGATAACTTCGGGTTTGTTCATTTTTGGCGAATTGCTAGTCGAATTTGATTAGAATTGTGCCAATTAAAAGTGGTTTTGATTTGATGATAACTTCGGGTTTGTTCGTTTTTGGAGAATAGCTAGTCTAATTCGATTGGAATCGAGCCAATGAAAAGTAGTTTTCGATTTCATGATAACTTCGGGTTTGTTCATTTTTGGCGAATTGCTAGTCTAATTCGATTAGAATCGAGCCAATGAAAAGTGGTTTTTGATTTCATTATAACTTCGGGTTTGATCGTTTTCGGCTAATTGCTAGTTTAATTCAATTAGAATCGAGGCAATGAAAAGTGGTTTTTGATTTCATGACATCTTCGGGTTTGTTCATTTTTGGCGAAATGGTAGTCTAATTCAATTGGAATCGAGCCAATGAAAGGTTGTTTTTGATTTGATGATAACTTCGGGTTTTTTCATTTTTTGCGAATTGCTAGTCT
Source organism: Olea europaea var. sylvestris (assembly GCF_002742605.1). Classification (NCBI taxonomy): domain Eukaryota; kingdom Viridiplantae; phylum Streptophyta; class Magnoliopsida; order Lamiales; family Oleaceae; genus Olea; species Olea europaea. The sequence goes on from NW_019228957.1 coordinate 3,447, forward strand.
AATTCAATTGTAATCCAGCCAATAAAAAGTGGTTTTTGATTTCATGATAACTTCGGATTTAATCATTTTTGGCAAATTGCTAGTCTAATTCGATTGAAATCGAGCCAATGAAAAGTGGTTTTCGATTTCAAAAGAATTTGGGGTTTGATCAATTTCGGCAAATTGCTAGTCATATTCGATTGGAATCGAGCCAATGAAAAGTGGTTTTAATTTCATGATAACTTCGGGTTTGTTC
>NW_019228958.1:0-2992 GCF_002742605.1 Olea europaea var. sylvestris
TCTCGGCTGTGTCGGAATTGGCTGAAATTTGGCAGTTTGATCGGAAATAAAAATCGCGCCTGCGGCAATTTCGTCATTTTTTTCGACAGCGTCGGAATGGGCTCAAATTTGACAGGTTTATCGGGAACGAAAATCGCGCCGAGTGTAATTTCGTCATTTTTCGCGACTGTGTCGGAATGGGCTCAAATTTGACAGGTCTATCGGGAACGAAAATCGCGCCGAGTGTAATTTCGTCATTTTTCGCGACTGTGTCGGAATGGGCTCAAATTTGACAGGTCTATCGGGAACGAAAATCGCGCCGAGTGTAATTTCGTCATTTTTCGCGACTGTGTCGGAATGGGCTCAAATTTGACAGGTCTATCGGGAACGAAAATCGCGCCGAGTGTAATTTCGTCATTTTTCGCGACTGTGTCGGAATGGGCTCAAATTTGACAGGTCTATCGGGAACGAAAATCGCGCCGAGTGTAATTTCGTCATTTTTCGCGACTGTGTCGGAATGGGCTCAAATTTGACAGGTCTATCGGGAACGAAAATCGCGCCGAGTGTAATTTCGTCATTTTTCGCGACTGTGTCGGAATGGGCTCAAATTTGACAGGTTGATCGGAAACAAAAATCGTGCAGCTGGCAATTTCGTCATTTTTCGCGACGGTGTCGGAATGGACTAAAATTTGACTGGTTGGTCGGAAACAAAAATAGGGCGGGGGGCAATTTCGTCATTTTTCGCGACTGTGTCCGAGTGGTCTCAAATTTCACAGGTTGATCGAGAACAAAAATCGCGCAGGGTATAATTTCGTCATTTTTCGCGACTGTGTCGGAAATGGCTAAAATTTGACTTGTTGATCGGAAACAAAAACCGCGCCGTGGGCAATTTTGTCGTTTTTCTCGACTGTGTCGGAATTGGCTGAAATTTTGGAGTTTGATCGGAAATAAAAATCGCGCCGGTGCCTATTTCGTCATTTTTCTCGACTGTTTCGGAATGGGCTCAAATTTGACAGGTTGATCGAGAACAAAAATCGGGCCGGGTGTAATTTCGTTATTTTGCGCGACTGTGTCGAAATTGAATAAAATTTAACTGGTTGATCGGAAACACAAACCGCGCCGGGTGCAATTTCGTCATTTTTCTCGACTGTGTCGGAATTGGCTGAAATTTGGCAGTTTGATCGGAAATAAATCACGCCGGGGGCAATTTCGACATTTTTCTCTACTGCGTCGGAGTGGGCTCAAATTTGATAGGTTGATCGGGAACAAAAACCCCGCCGGGTGTAAATCCGTCATTTTTCGCGACTGTGTCGGAATTTGCTAAAATTTAACTGGTTGATCGGAAACAAAAATCGCGCCGGGGGCAATTTTCTCATTTTTCTCGACTGTGTCGGAATTGGCTGAAATTTGGCAGTTTGATCGGAAATAAAAATCGCGCCTGCGGCAATTTCGTCATTTTTTTCGACTGCATCGGAATGGGCTCAAATTTGACAGGTTTATCGGGAACGAAAATCGCGCCGAGTGTAATTTCGTCATTTTTCGCGACTGTGTCGGAATTGGCTAAAATTTGACTGGTTGATCGGAAACAAAAACCGCGCAGGGGGCAATTGAGTAATTTTTTTCGACAGTGTCGGAATTGGCTGAAACTTGGCAGTTTGATCTGAAATAAAAATCGCGCCGGGGGCAATTTCGTCGATTTTCTCGACAGTGTCGGAATGGGCTCAAATTTGACAGGTTGATCGGAAACAAAAATCGCGCCGGGGGCAATTTCGTTATTTTTCGTGATTGTATCAAAATGGCCTAAAATTTGACAGTTAAATCGGAAACAAAAATCGTGCAGCTGGCAATTTCGTCATCTTTCGTGACTGTGTCGGAATGGGTTCAAATTTGACGGGTTGATAGGGAACAAAAACCGCGCCTCGGGTAATTTCATTATTTTTCGTGACTGCGTCGGAATTGCCTAAAATTTGACAAGTTGATCGGAAACAAAAATCGTGCCGTGGGCAATTTCGTCATTTTTCGCGACGGTGTCGGAATGGACTAAAATTTGACTGGTTGGTCGGAAAAAAAAATAGGGCTGGGGGCAATTTCGTCATTTTTTGCGACTGTGTCGGAATGGTCTCAAATTTCACAGGTTGATCGGGAACAAAAACCGCGCCGGGTGTAATTTCGTCATTTTTCGCGACTGTGTCGGAAATGGCTAAAATTTGACTGGTTGATCGGAAACAAAAACCGCGCCGGGGGCAATTTCGTCATTTTTCGCGACTGTGTCGGAAATGGCTAAAATTTGACTGGTTGATCGGAAACAAAAACCGCGCCGGGGGCAATTTCGTCATTTTTCGCGACTGTGTCGGAATGGTCTCAAATTTCACAGGTTGATCGGGAACAAAAATCGCGCCGAGTGTAATTTCGTCATTTTTCGCGACTGTGTCGGAATTGGCTAAAATTTCATTGGTTGATCGGAAACAAAAACCGCTCAGGGGGCAATTGCGTCATTTTTCTCGACTGTGTCGGAATTGGGTTAAAATTTGACAGATTGAACGGAAACCAAAATCGCGTCGGCGGCAGTTTCGCCATTTTTAGCGACTGTGTCGGAATGGGCTCAAATTCGACAGGTTGATCGGGAACAAAAACCGCGCCTGGGGCAATATCGTCATTTTTCACGACTGTGTAGGAATGGGCTAAAATTTGACAGGTTGAACGGAAACCAAAATCGCGCCGGCGGCAGTTTCGCCATTTTTAGAGACTGTGTCCGAATGGGCTCAAATTTGACAGGTTGATCGGAAACAAAAATAACGCCCGGGGCAATTTCTTCATTTTTCGCGACTGTGTCGGAATGGGCCCAAATTTCACAGGTTGATCGGGAACAAAAACCGCGCCAGGTGTAATTTCGTCATTTTTCGCGACTGTGTCGGAAATGGCTAAAATTTGACTGGTTGATCGGAAACAAAAACCGCGTCGGGGGCAATTTCGTCATTTTTCTCGACTGTGTCGGAATTGGCTGAAATTTGGG
>NW_019228958.1:3362-3681 GCF_002742605.1 Olea europaea var. sylvestris
CCCCGCCGGGTGTAATTTCGTCATTTTTCGCGACTGTGTCGGAATTGGCTAAAATTTAACTGGTTGATCGGAAACAAAAATCGCGCCGGGGGCAATTTTCTCATTTTTCTCGGCTGTGTCGGAATTGGCTGAAATTTGGCAGTTTGATCGGAAATAAAAATCGCGCCTGCAGTAATTTCGTCATTTTTTTCGACTGCGTCGGAATGGGCTCAAATTTGACAGGTTTATCGGGAACGAAAATCGCGTCGAGTGTAATTTCGTCATTTTTCGCGACTGTGTCGGAATTGGCTAAAATTTAACTGGTTGATCGGAAACAAAA
>NW_019228959.1:0-3680 GCF_002742605.1 Olea europaea var. sylvestris
TTGGCTAAGTCTTTGTTGCAGGAATTCGACGATGTATTTTTGGAGGATGCACCAAGTGGATTGTCGCCTATTCGAGGCATTGAGCATCAAATTGACTTCATACCCGGAGCTATCATTCCAAATCGACCGGCTTATCGAAGTAATCCCGAGGAGACTAAGGAGCTTCAAAGGCAATTGGAGGAGTTGATGAGCAAAGAATACGTGAGGGAAAGCATGAGTCCTTGTGCGGTACCGATTTTGCTTGTGCTAAAGAATGATGGAACATGGCGAATGTGTGTGGATTGTAGGGCTATCAACAACATAATGGTAAAGTATCGTCACCCTATACCTAGGTTAGATGACATGCTTGATGAATTACATGGTGCTTGCATATTTTCTAAAATTGATTTAAAAAGTGCGTATCATCAAATTCTAATGCGAGAGGGTGATGAACTGAAAATGGCTTTTAAAACTAAATATGGTTTATATGAATGGTTTGTTATGCCGTTTGGACTCACAAATGCACCTAGTACTTTTATACGCTTCATGAATCATGTTTTACGTACTTTTATAGGAAAATTTGTTGTGGTTTATTTTGACGACATCTTAATCTATAGCAAAGACCTAGGAGAGCATTTAGAACATTTAAAGTGTGTGTTAATTGGTTTAAGGAAAGAACAGCTCTATGCTAATCTTAAGAAATGCACATTTTGTATGGATAGAGTTATTTTTCTTGGTTTTGTGGTTAGTGCTAATGGTGTAGAAGTAGAAGATCGAAAGATAAAAGCTATGAGAGATTGGCCGACACCTAAAAGCATAATGAAAGTTAGGAGTTTTCATGAAATGGCTATTTTTTATAGGCATTTTGTGAAAGATTTTAGCACCATCACCCCACCACTCACAGAAGTAGTTAAAAAGAGGGTAGGTTTTCATTGGGGTGATGAACAAGAACTTGCATTTAATACTATTAAAGGTAGATTATGTGAAGCACCTATTTTGGCATTACCTAACTTTGATAAAACATTCGAGATTGAGTGTCATGCATCAGGAATAGGGATTGGAGCAGTTTTAATGCAGGATCGGAGGCCTATTGCATACTTTAGCAAGAAATTGAGTGGAGCGGGTTTAAATTGTCCTACATATGACAAAGAACTTTATGCACTTGTTCGAGCTTTGGAGACTTAGCAACATTATCTATGGCCGAAGGAGTTCGTAATACATACCGATCATGAGTCACTAAAGCACTTGTGGGGACAAGGTAAATTGAACAAGAGGCATGCACGGTTGATGGAATTCATTGAGACCTTTCCATACGTCATTCGGTATAAACAAGGAAAGGAAAATGTGGTGGCGGATGCGTTATCACGAAGGTACGTATTGCTAACTACTCTTGATTCTAAGCTACTTGGGTTTGAACATATAAAGGAATTGTATGAAAAAGATGTTGAATTTTCAGATATTTATTTGTCATGCATAAAAGGGGCGGTTGATAGGTTCTTTAGGCATGAGGGGTATTTATTTCGGAAAAATAGGTTATGTGTTCCTAATTGTTCTATTTGAGAGTTGGTAGTAAGGGAGGCATATAGTGGTGGATTTATGGGACACTTTGGGGTTCAAAAGACTTTAGATGTATTGAAGGAGCATTTTTATTAGCCTAAGATGAAAAGTGATGTTGAACAAATTTGTAGTCAATGCGTAGGTTGTAAAAGGGCTAAGTCTAAGGTTTTGCCTCAAGGTTTGTACACACCTTTACCTACACCTAGTGAGCCTTGGGTTGATATCTAGATGGACTTTGTTTTGGGTTTACCTAGGACTAAGAGAGGTCGGGATTCTATTTTTGTGGTTGTAGATAAGTTCAGTAAAATGGCTCATTTTATACCATGTCACAAAACTGACGATGCCACGAACATTGCTGACTTATTCTTTAGAGAGATTGTGCGTTTACATGGGGTTCCTAGAAGCATACTGTCAGATCGGGATGTCAAATTTTTGAGTCACTTTTGGAGAGTTTTGTGGGGTAAGTTAGGCACTAAGTTACTATTTTCCATAACTTTTCATCGACAAACGGATGGACAAATCGAGGTAGTGAATAGGACAATGACACAATTGTTATGCACAGTAATCAATAAAAATTCGAAGAGTTGGGAGGAGTGTCTAACATTTATTGAATTTGCATACAATCAAGCTGTTCACTCTACTACGTCATATTCTCTATTTGAAATTGTATATGGTTTTACCACTAACTCCTTTGGATTTAATTCCTTTACCTGTGAATGAACGTGGTAGTTTAGATGGCAAAAAGAAGGTGGAATTGGTTAAGTCACTCCATGAAAAGGAAAAAAACGTAAATTGAAAACAAAAGTAAGTTGGTTGCATTGCAGGCAAACAAAGGTAGGAAGCACGTGACATTCGAGCCAGGAGATTGGGTTTGGGTGCACTTTAGGAAAGAGCGGTTTCCGGAGCAAAGGAAGTCCAAGTTGCAACCGAGGGGCAATGGTCCATTTCAAGTGATTGAAACGATAAACGACAATGCTTAGAAGTTGGACCTTCCAGGTAGTATAATGTTTCGGCTACTTTTAATGTATCTGATCTCTCTCTGTTTGATGCAAGTTCAGATTCGAGGATGAATCCTTTTGAAGAGGGAGGGGATGATATGATCCAGGAGTCAAGCCCGACGAAGGCAAGTGCAAGATGAGATCCGTTGATAGTCGATGGTAGACCAATGATGCGATCAAGGGAAAAGGAAGTGAAACAAGTGATGGGATTGCTCGTTCAAGAAACCATTGATGGAACCATGTTCAGAACTCAAAATGGAGCATCTTTCATGTTCGGGTCGAGGGCCGAATCAACTTGGATCAATTTGTTATCAAGCGACGAAATCGGAGGCTAAAAACAAGCCTGTGCAACCGCACCATGCGACCGTGTGGAGGCAAACCAAAACTTAAGATGGATTTTTGGTTGAACCATGTGACCGCATGGTTCAAAAATTTGGCGAATTTTCCATATTTTGTTAGTTTTTGATTCTTTTCCATATTTTGGGGATTATGCTTGACTTTTGCACGATTTTTACCTAGTTTCTAGGTTTAGTATAAATAGGAGTTTCCATTCAATTGTTAAAAACTTTTAACATTATTGATATTGAATTAAAGTGAGGCGTATTATCTTCTCTTCATCGTTCTTCATTGAACAACTTCAAACTTATCAAGTGTTAACTTGTGGCATTCAAACAACCGGATTTAATTCTTGGATTGCGTGATCAAAGGGTCTTTCGAGTGTCATTCTTGTTGGGTTTTTTTGTTCGACTTTCTTTTGAGTTAATCCTAAACTTTGGATTAATTTGGCTTTCTTGAGTTCGTCAATCTCGTTGTGAGTTTCGTAGTCAACGTTGCTGCGAGGTTTGAATCGCACTTGCATTATTGTCAAGTGTTAATTGGATTGGAAAACTATTTGAAATTTAAACTGTCCAGCAAGACAATGTCACGTGGTAAAGTGTAAATTTTAGTGTACACCATAGTGTACATGTAGTAAGGTCCTTATCGATTGAACTTTGCAATTTCTACACTAATTTTTGACACGTTGTTTAACACTTGCTTTGTTGTCAAGTGTCAACTGGATTGAAAAACTATTAGAAATTTAAACTGTCCAACAGGATAATATTACGTGGCAAAGTGTAAACTAAAGTGTACACCACAATGTACTTG
>NW_019228960.1:0-3680 GCF_002742605.1 Olea europaea var. sylvestris
TATTTTTCAAAAAGATAAGTAATTTAATTTTCACAATCAAACCTTTATGAAATTACTTATCTATAAAAAGTATATAACAAAACTGTTAAAAATATTTTTAAAGAAACTTTCTTCAAGAAATGAAAAAAGGCCATCCGGACGTCCGGATGGTGTCTTCCGGACGTCCGGATGAGATGTCCAACGGTCAAATTTTTTAACCGTTTGACAAACGGCTAGTTACACGTCCCGATACCAAGAGGACGTCCGAATCACGTGCTCGGATCTCCCGATTGATGGCTATAAATACCTTTCTTTTTACCTTCTTAAAGTGTGAATTTTAGAGCATTAAAGAAAGTTACTTATTAATCTCATTTACCTTATTTCTCAATCTTTAAGAGGTCAAAATATTTTTTGAAAAAGGTTTTGAGTAAGTAACTTTGTAAAAAATCATATATCTTGATAAAAGTCTTTCGCACAATATTTGAGTTATATTCTTTGTGATTTATTGAGGTGTTGTGCCTACTTCTCTCTTAATACTTCGTTGTATACATATCATTTGTTAAGAGAGAAGTTTTTCAAGTGTAACATTGATTCTCTTGTTCATTGAATTGTGGGTCGTGTTGAGGTCCCGAAAAGCTCAACGTTTAAAAGGATTGGTGCTCCTTAGTTGTAAGTCACCGGAAGCATTGTAAGAGTTGGATTGCACCACAAGTCAATCAAAGATAGTGAAAAAGGCCTTGCTCGTGACGGAGAGCTTGGTAACGGGGGACGTAGATCGTGATTGGATCGAACCTCCTTATTATATCGTTTGCACTCTCTTTTCCCTTCCTTTTATTGTTTTTGTGTTATTTTGTTTATTCATAATTATTTTCCTATATTTGAATTTATTTTCAAAAAAGTATCAAATAACCAATTCATCCCCTCTTGGTTAGTTGTTCTTGGGCTTTCAATTGGTATCAGAGTTTGGTACTCTTTTTTTTAAGATTCTACAATCTTCAGTAATGGCTAACCAAGTTTTTCAAAATGTTGAGGGGCACTCTACAAACCGGCCTCCCTTCTTTGATGGTACACATTATAACTATTGGAAGGCTCGGATGATGATATATGTTCAATCTATTGATTATAATATTTGGAAAGTTATAGAATATGGTCCATATGCTCCCACTAAGACTATTAAAGTAGACGGTAGACCGGACCAAACTCTTTCCAAATCTAGAAAAGAATATGATGATGAAGATAAGAGAAAACTATCACTAAATGCTAAGGCTAAAAATTTACTTTATTGTGCACTTGATAGAAATGAATTTAATCGAATTAGTACATGTGATTCGGCATTTGACATTTAGCATGCTCTTGAAGTTACTCATGTTGGCACAAGTAGAGTTAAGGAAACAAAGATAAATATGCTAGTTAAAGAATTTGAAAATTTCTTTATGAAACAAAATAAGTCTATTGTTGACATGATTACTCTTTTTACCGACATTGTAAATGGTCTTAAAGGTTTTGATCGTAAATTTACTAACGGTGAACTTGTGAGTAAAATATTTAGGTCCTTATCAGAGGAATGGAATCCATTGAGGATGCTGATCGAGAATACTAAGGATGTAAATACATATCCTTTGGAAGAACTCTATGGCATATTAATGACCTATGAGCTAAATAATGCCGAGGTTAAGGAGAAAACGAGAAAAAGTAAGGAGGAATCAAAGGAGCCTCCTAAACGACAAATTGCATTAAAATCGGCAATTGACGAAGGAACATCAAATGAAAATATGAGCGATGAAGAACTTGATGATTTGGTCCTTCTTGTCAAAAAATGAAGAGGTTTTCGTAATAATCGAAGATTCCAAAAGAAAGAATAAAAATGGAAATATAGGAACAAAAAGATTATTTGCTATGATTGTGACAAGCCGGGTCACAAGAGAACCGAATGTCCCAACAAAAAGAAGAATTTCAAGAAAAAGGCACTCCAAGCCACATGGGACGATAGCGACGATGAAGAACAAAATGGGAATGATAATGAAGTGGCAAATATGTGCTTCATGGCAATCGAATATGAGGTATGTTTTTATGATGAACTTTCAAATTCATATGATGAAATGCTTGAAAATTTTGAAAAACTTGCTTTGAATCATGCTATTCTTAAAAAGAAAAATTTTATTTTAAAAGAAGAGATTAAGAAGATTTCGGAAAAGCAAAAAGAAAATGCTGATCAAAATCTCTTGATAAAAGAAAACACTTATCTAAAAGAGAAAATTAATGATTTAACAAACATTATTCATAAATTCACCCAAGGTAAGAAAAATTTTGAATTGATGCTTGGTAATCAAAAGTGCGTATTTGATAAAGGGGGAATTGGATACAAACCTTCTCTAAAACAAAAATCACTCAAAAATATGTTCGTTAAAGCTTCAAATATTTCATGTAGCTTTTGTAATAAAAGTGGACATATTGCTCTTAATTGTGCTGCCAAAAAGAAATTATCCTTTGAGAACAAATACAAGTGGATGCAAGAATCCACAAAAACTAACTATCAAGGACCCAAATTTGTATGGGTACCAAAAGTCAAAACCTAATTTGTCTTTGTAGGTACCAAAGTGCAAATGGTTTTTGGACAGTGGATGCTCGAAGCATAAGACCGGAAACCGATCATTATTATCAAACTTTCAAGAGAAGGATGGAGGTCATGTGACATTTGGAGATAATGCCAAATGAAAAATTATCGGCATTGGAAACATTGGTAACCACTCATCTCCCTCTATCGAAAATGTTCTACTTGTTGATCATCTTAAACATAATTTACTAAGTATTAATCAATTATGTGATAAAGGTTATAACATAAAATTCGATTCTTCCAAATGCCTTATTAAGGATTGCTACATCGAAAGAGATGATTTTTATAGGAAGCTGAAGTAAAGATGTTTATATTATAAACATTGAATTGGAAAATAATGAAAAATGTTTACTTAGTTTGAAAGAAGAATCATGGTTATGGCATAGAAGACTTGGGCATGTAAACATGGATCTTTTTTCAAAAATTTTCAAAAATTGTTTTGTAAAAGGTTTACCAAATTTGAAATTTGAAAAAGACAAAATTTGTGATACTTGTCAATTTGGAAAACAAATAAAGAGTTCCTTCAAACCAAAACTTTGTACTTCAACCACAAAACCATTACAACTTCTCCATATGGATCTTTTTGGACCTTCTAGGACGGTTAGCTTGGGAGGTAAACATTATGCTTTTGTTATTGTCGATGATTTCTCAAGATTTACTTGGGTTATATTTTTAAACTTAAAAGAAGAAACTTTGAAAACTTTCAAATATTTTTGTAAGAAAGTTGAAAATAAAAAAGGTTGTTCTATTTCAACCATTAGAAGTGACCATGGTGGAGAATTTGATAATATTGGGTTTGATGATTTTTGCAAAGAACATGGGTATGAACATAATTTTTCGGCTCCTAGAACACCTCAACAAAATGGTGTAGTAGAAAGGAAGAATCATACATTGCAAGAAATGGCTCGAATTATGAATCATACATTGCAAGAAATGGCTCGAATTGTGTTAAATGAAAATAATTTGCCTAAATACTTTTGGGCCGAAGCCGTTAATACCGCTTGCTACATTATCAATAGAGTATTGGTAAGCAAAAAGAAAACTAAAACTCCTTATGAACTTTGGAAAAATAGAATTCCAAATATTA
>NW_019228961.1:0-1420 GCF_002742605.1 Olea europaea var. sylvestris
TGATTTACAGAACGAGGAGGATGTTGAAACCGGCCTGGTCGGAGCTCCTGCTTGCAGCGACGTCATGAAGCTCTAAATTAAAGTAGATGATGAGATCAAAAAAGTAGTAGATGCGATCTTCAAGACCTTTGGATGTGGTTCTGCCATCGCCTCCTCCTCCGTAGGTTCATATAAAGCTAAGAAATGAATCGCACTCTATATGCATGTGTGTGTTATTTTACAATTTTAGTAATTAATTTTCATGTTTCTGCATAATTCATTTTATTTTTTTTGGAGAGTTTTTCAATTTTCTGTTGGTTAATTCACGAAAGAAAATCATGGTCCAGTGAATTTAAGATATGGTGCTTGAGATTGGAAAGTCTGATATTTCTGGGATTTGGAGGTGTTCCCTGCTAATTAGATTTTAAGAAAAAGATATTTAGAAAGATATTCATTCAGTGACGCTATTTTAAGAATTGCAGAAAGAATATTTCAAGAATCAATGGTTTCTGCTGCTATGGATACACAGGTGAATGAAAATTTAAATCTTAGTCTCTTGATTTGGTATTTTTATTGAGAAATTTGGAAAAGAAAATTTAGACCATTATTGATTCAGAGAAATTGGTTTTCAAGTAATAATTAGTACGTTTCTCTAGGCACAAATATTTGAACACCTATATAACTGCTACGTTTGATGCCAATTTTATTGTTAAATTTATAGTTGTGAATATTGTGTTATTTGTAAGCAGAAGGGAAAAAAATCCAGTATTTTCCATCTTCAGCTACTGAACTTGCTTGAGCTACTTATGATATGAATAAATTAGTAGTTTTCTGTTCTCCGAGAATTGTGATGTTGATTTATATGTCTCACCTTGCACAAAAATGTGGTAGGTGGTGGCTTCTTGTGTAATCTGGGATTGCGCCATAGGTTCTCATCAGTATAGAATTGGAATTTTCTGTGTATAATTTACCCCAAAGAAGAAATGATACGTGTCTTCTCGGTTTGTCTTTATATCCAAAAAAAAGCTAATAACAATTACAATTCAAACATTGGTACTCTGTTTCGTTGAAGTACTTGATCTGAAAAAATTCATTTATTATCTGGATTTTTCTTGTTGTTTATGTTTATTCACCTGATATTAAGGATTATTTGGGTTGAGATCTAGTCTCAGATATTGCATTATACAACTTACAGCATGTTTTGAAGCGATGGAATATGAAGCTGTATAATGAAAAGCTAAACCGGAACCGAGTTGCCTGAAGAAAATTTCGGCCTACGTTGACGGGCAAAATTTTTAGTTGTGTGATTATTTTAGAGAATTTTCAACTTGTTCAAATACTTTGTGTGTTGTATCACTTGATACATTGTGGTTTAATGATTTTAGATTGTATTAAATCACCAACAGGAAGCAAAAGCAATTAGGCGAAAGAGAAAAATCCT
>NW_019228961.1:3165-7559 GCF_002742605.1 Olea europaea var. sylvestris
TTTTTTAATTATTATAAGCTTGTTCGTAATTAAATAAATAAATATTTTTAAAAAATAAAATTCACATTTACAGCGTGCACATGTATGCCGTAAAAGGTTAAAAGTTGGCTTTTTACGGCGTGCACATGCATGCTATAAAAGGTAAAAAGTTGACTTTTTATGGCGTGCAAGTGATGCCGTAAAAGAAATGAGTATTTACAGCATGCATTGGCACGACGTAAAAAATTGAAGTACTTACGGTGGGCAAATGCACGCCGTAAAAGGATGCAAGTATTTACGGCATGGCTTTATATGGCATGCGCCTGTACGCCGTAAAGAACTTTTTAAGACGTGCATTGTACGCCGTAAAAAGTAAACTTTGTTGTAGTGACCATTGCTGCAATCTTATATTTGGAATTTCCACTTACGAATATTAACAACAAAAAGGTACCAAGTATTACATGGATACGAACATAGAATTAATAAATAGTTGCACGGTATCCATGGACGACCAGCTGTAGCTAATCCACCATTTACATACTCCTGTAAATTAAGAGTTTCCATTGGCTAATCTTTACTGTTAATTCTTTTTCATGCATTTACTTGTCACAACATCTAGTGAACACATTCAGTTTGAAATTCATAGTCCATGATCACATATTCTTTAGAAACAAGTGTGCAATCATCATTAATTCGTCGTCTCAATAGTTTTAACTCCACCTCAGTGTTTTAATAAAATAAATAAGCATAGAGTAAATATATAGCAATCGAATAAAATTTATTGTAATTGCTAAACTTTACTTACTGCAATAGTTATATCTTTTGTTATATCCAATAAAGTCTTCAACATATCTCTTTCATACATATTGCCACATCGATCATCCCAATATGTTCCGTGTAACTGATTTAAGTTGGCATTAGATAAATTGTAACAAAATTATAATATTTAAGCTAACAAAGCAAAATTAGATTTGTTACCTAGATGGATGTCTCAGAATCCAATCTCTAATAGATGTGTATCTCTCCAGGAGTTAGTCTTCAAAAGGATAATTTATAGGTGAAAGATTGTACCTGTTTCTCCTTATTTTTCCTTTCTCTTCTCAATTTTTCAAAACTCTCAATTTGTTGCTGTTGAGATGTCGACCATGGCATCAGTTGATTGGTAAGAATTGAACTACTGGGAATTGAAGTACTTATAGGAAGATCTTACTGCATGGAACCTATAATTGCTTCCATATTTGATTCCCAATCATGTAATTCCTTCAGCATACTTTTATTTTTTTCATCGATATAAGATCTTATGAAATTTATGTTGGCATCCACATAAGATTTCATGCTCGATTTGATGTTTTGATAATGATTTTCTTGCCACTTTTGTTGTTCTTCGAAGAATTGTCTTTGATTGTCAAGGATTGTTTGGTAATGAGCTTATTGTCTTTTTGATTCCTCATCCATATGATCATTGAAGAGACTCTCACACAAGCTCGAAGTGTCAGCATAAGATTAGGTACCAAATTGAAAACCAGATTGCATATGATCTTCTTGCCATTTTTTATGCTGTTGAAACAGTTATTTTTGATTTTCAAGAAGTGCGTGATAATGAACATCTTGTTCTCTTGAAATTTGTTCTTTTAAGTTGCTACACAAACAAGTGACATCCGAGACTGTGTTGTTTGTATGTAGCCAACATTTCCTCCATTTCTTTTTTAGTTATGCAGTTGCACTCACCAGAAGATGTTGCAGAGCTAGGTTCAACTCCAACTGAACCGTGTGTTCTTGAAGTACTAGGAATAGTCATTTGTTCCACATTAAGGTCATCTAAAATTTGTTGTTGTGCTACATTGTTCAGGTCTCTATTCCCGACAATAGCGTTTAATATGCTGTGTTGATTGTCCAATGGCAATGATAGAGTAGTGTACCATAATGTTTGCAATTCTTGTTTCTCTGGTTGTAGCATTGCAATTGCATGGATCTATAGAATCAAATATGTGAATCATTGAATTTCTTTTTTGCATAATTAAATATAAATGTAATTACAAATTAACAAATAAAAAAAATACCTCTTCATTAGCTAAAAATTGTTTGACTATTTTCTCGGTCAAATAAAATTTTGGTTTCCATCTAGGCATTCATAGAATCTGTGCTGTTTTGTATCTACGGCGTCCAAATTTTTCTCCAATTTCAAGAAATGTTTCATAAATCCAATACTATAACATAATTGAAAATTCCTATTAGATGAATACAATTTTTTTTTTGTGTATAAATAAATTATACAAAATATATAATAAAAAATAAAACAAAATTACCTAGAATGCAAGAGGATATCCATGCAATGCATATTTACAATCTATTTGTTGATTCTGTTGTATCCTTTATACTTTTTCCAGTTGTGACTCTTTCAGAGAGTTTAACAAAACAAAGTATGACTTACGACCCTAGGGATACGCAAGAAACTCTTCAAGATTGTCAACCATGTTAAGACTTCTATAATCAATGTACTTTCCAGTTGGTTTCAAGACACACTCCACCAACAGAACCAATTCGAGCTTAAACTTATCTTCTTCATTATCACAGATGTGGAATACTTCAGAAAATATTCTCATGCTGATCCTTTTGCTATCATTAAAATATTCACTTCTAAGTCGATCACTATTAAAATCAATATTCATGGGTGCTTCGTGACAAGGTAATCCAGTATTAAAACAGAATTCTTGCATGTGAAACCTAGCCAAGTTGTTATCAACCTCATCCAAATTTCATTTTTCTTACCACAATTTACAATTCTCATTATAAATTCGTGAACTAATTTGCTGCTCAATTGCTCCTCTTCTCCTCTATAAACAAATTCATAAATAAATCCAGAAAAATTACTGGATAATAAAAAGGTTTGTTCATCAGTGTTTATAAATTTCATGAAATCTTTTAGGTATTGATGATTTGAATATTGAGTGATCGTAGCAGCAAACCACTGATTTGGAGACAATGCATACTCTAAAGACATCTGTAAATTATTTAAAAAACATTTTTTTAACAAAGAAAAAAAAATTGCTCCGTGCGTGGGCTCCGTGCTCGGAGCAGAATACTCCGTGCAGGGAGCCTTCTATTCCGTGCTGTACCGAATTTTGCTCCATCCAATACATATCTGCTCCCTGCACATAGTCTACTTCTTCATCTCATAAATCTACACATTTTTTCCATCTAAAACATTTTTATCTACTCAAATCTGAGCAAAAAAATATGTAAACATACCTTTTTTTGTGATGGAAGCTTTTTTTCTTTCTGATATGGAAAACTTGAAAATAGGAAGAATAGAACACGTGAAAATGAGAATAGTAGAAGATAGAGAAAGGTTGGTGAAAAAAGTAGATATAGCATTGAATAGCGTTAAAAATTTCCACATAAATTTTCAATTACTAAAATATCAATATTTTCAATTTTTATGTAAAATTTTTTAAAAATATAATTTCTTATTTATTTCAAATTTTATTAAATGGGTAGAACACAATTTTTAAATATTTGAAGCAAAATCTTGCAATTACCATGATTTCTTCTGCTAACAAATCTTGTAGTCATACATTTCTCCACATTTTATCCCAAAATCATGCCAAATCAAATTATTTCTATATCCATAAGAGAACCTGTTGAAAAGTTGTTACAATGCTCTGCATTCACATTGATGAAATTAACAACTTTGGTATGTACATAAAACATATATTTGTATATCAAATTAGATTACCACATCTAACATTCCTATTTAATAGGACAACAAGCCAGATTTCATAAACTCAATCAATACTCCTGAAGCAGAGAATCACCTATTTTTCTACATCAAAGCTGTCAAACACCAAAATAGAGGAGAAGAGTACAAATATGATGTGATTTTTATTCTACATACTCCTTCGGCAAAACATCCAACTGTGAGCAGTGATAGGACCAGTTTAACTCCATCATTGCTGGCGATGGGAACACATCTCTAATTCCATTCATTGAATCAATTCAATTGATAGAACACGATTCAAATCAATCATTTGCTAGAAGAGTTTCATTCTCTATTTCCACTCCTTCTCCTTCCGACACTACCAATGTGAAAGGCAAAGGCGTTGCATCCGAATCCATTGATGATAATCTTTAGCGATGCAATGAGTATTTTTTATCTTTTGTCTATGTGTCAGTTAATTGTGGCTCCATACAATAGTTATGCAATGAAATCCTTGCTTGTAATTTGATTGTATGACTATACTTTTGTTAGTTATATAAAAGTATGCTTCTACTTATTCTCAATCTTATTCTTTTTATTGATTGTCTCTCTTTTCTGTAGCCATTATTTTATTTAATTTCAATCCATCATTTAACACTTAACATTTATCTTAATAATAAAATTTATTTCTAACCAAATCTAATAATTCCTAAAAAAA
>NW_019228961.1:7954-119903 GCF_002742605.1 Olea europaea var. sylvestris
TATATATATATATATATATATATATTATGCTTCCTACATCTTTTGTCAATTATTGGTGACACAAACTAGGTGATACAGTACAATTAAACTGCATATGATGGTATAATTGTCACAATACGATTAGAAATAATCGATGAAAAAATATATCTAGCTAATCGATGGGAGCAATTTTTCGACCATCATAACTTACATGATAGTTATGTTGTGGTATTTGAATATGATGGAAATTCCACATTCAATATGACAATATTTGATCAATCTTGATCGGAGGTCACATATGACTTCGATATTCTCGAAGAAGAGGACGAGGATGCTTCACATATGGATAATCCCGCATTCGAAGTACCTCTAACACCTAATCACAGTACCTATTGGTAAATTGTAAGTGTTATCTTTAATGTTTCATTCTATATTTACCTTTTCCACATAATTTTGATTTTAATATCAATAAATCATTCATCCATGGTTTTTCAATGTATACCAGGAAGGTTTTGCAAGACACCATCTGCCAAAACATGTGCGCAATGTTCAAATTCATGACTCTTTACATCACAACTGAAATATCATTGCAAATTTAAGACCAAACGGTGTAATACGACGTCTTACCATAGGCTGGGCAGATTTTCAAAGAGAAAAAAAAATCAATGGAAGTTTGACGTGTCTATGAACTTTTTTACTTGTAATTACGTACCAAAAATGTTTTATTTTTATGTTCATTAATTTCACTTTCTCCAGTTTAATCTAAAAATGTTTTCATACAAATTGCACTTTTTCCTCTCTTTACAATTCAAAAAGATCGCAAAGTTTCCTAACTAAAACATAACATTCATCTTTTTCCAAACTATTCCACCACATTAGTACTAATACATATATAGTTACACCAATACATTTGTTATATATAGCCATCGACAACCAGAACATGCTTATATTTCGCATTCACCCAACTAATGTGTAACGCACGTTCCCTAGCTACTTGACATGAAAAATGGGTAGTTGTTGAAAGTATATGAAAGATCAAATCGAATATATGAAAGAGAAGAAAAGAAAAAAGAATAGAAATCGGACCCATTCCATGTTTTCCCTATTGAACTGGTAGTCCAGTCTAGTCTCACATTAACAACATTCTAAATTGTTGTTGTGTTCAACTATACAGGTAAGTAAACGATGTTCATTACATTGAATTTGGACATGATAGACAAAGTCTAAGTCTAATAAGATATTTTGGGTGATTCAATATTGTTCAATTTAGTGTAGTAAACAATCATTAAGAGTTTGTATTCTTTCTCGAAGATAATAAAACAAATGGTTCAGACTAGTTATTTTGTTGAAATAACTCAAAAAATAAAAAAACCTGCCTATAAAAGGTAATTTTCTAAGGGTGTATAACTGTGCCATTCTTTTGTTGATAGTTTGTAATAATGATATAGTGACCATTTTAAATATAAATTTCATTAATAAATAGCGCGTTTTTTAAGATAAGATGATAATTTAAATTGGGAACTAATTTTAACTCCTGTTTGACGGAAAAAATAATAATAATAAGAGGTCCCAAGAAGAAAATAATCGTATTTAACCATCATAAATTACTAATAGTAAAAAATGAAACAATGAGAATCCTGAATACATAAATACCCACTACTCATGTGGCCAAAATTGTGCTCTAGTTTAAAACCGGGTATTTTTGTATACTATTACTTGCTTTGTTCATGTAAACATGGAAATGAAAGTGAAAATGAATCACAAATGAATTGTCATTTGTCTCTTTGCAACATATACATGCACTAAACATTCTTTTAGTGCAAAATCACAAAAGCCTAAGTGGAATTTTTAGACCTCCTAGCCACCAAAGGGGTTGGGTGGATTTGCACTCTACGACCCCTTTTTTTTTTTATTGAAAAATTGGTACAAATTGAAAGGGGGCCTCTAGAATTACATCAAGGGAGAGGAGAATTTGATACCATAAATGATGGAAGCACTCAGTGGCGGAGCTAGCATCCGACCAGGTAAGTCGCCATCACTGGTCGAGAGTGGTTGTGCATAGAAAAGATTCAGAAAATGGAGGTTGACGAATGAAGATGAGTTATTGGGCATTTTTCTTTAATTGTGATTTTGGACCTTTCGTAGTTATTTGGACCCTTTTTTATTGGGGAAAAAATAAAGGGAAAATTACCTAAAACCCTGTAATTAAATATTAGTTTTCATAAATAAAGGGGTTAGGTTTAAACTTCAGATTTCAGGTGGTAAATAAAATTATTAATTGTAATTAATAAAAATTTAGTTAAACCTTAATCTGTAGAATAATCCCACACCACCTCCACCCCAATTAATTCCAAACTTAGCCCCACCAACTTTCTCTCTCTACGGGCCCCTCTTTGTATCTCTCTTTACCATCACTTTTTCTTTTCTCTCTCTCTCTCTAGTCTCTATTACCACTGTACCCGCCCCCACCTAACCCCTAGGGGCATAACATAGCTATCGGAGAAAGCAGATGCACGCAGCGGCAACCGCTACACGTGGTAGACCAAACACTTATCCATTCATTTCTCATCTAAAATCTACACTTACCTCGTTGAAATTCTCCTGGATATTTCCATTTATACAACTTTTTTGCTGTTTTCATCTTTTTTCACCGTTTATCATAGGGTGAATGGAGAATATTTATTTTGATATCTTCTGTTACAAATGATGGAGTAAGACAGTAATATGGAGCCTAATCTCAGTAGAGTCGAAGAGGAGAGGGTAACAGATGCGTTGGGGTTTTTGTTGGGAAAGAGTGGTGGAGGTGGGTCGCCAGTTCCCATGGACAAGCTACTGCAGTTGACATCTTGTGGGTTTGTTATCATTGATTCGTTGGAGTCAAATCTATCAATTATTTATGTTGATTTAGCATTCGAGATGGTCACTAAGTGAAAAATAAGTTGGTACTCAGTCAAAGCTGATGTGACTTCGGTGCGGGTAGTGTTGGTGGGATGGGTTGGCAACAACATATGAGTACAAAATTTGCTGGTGGTGGTGGTGAGGTGACGACGATGTTCCGGTTGTATCGATTTTCGTAGAATGGCAGTGGGTCGAAGTCGGGTGATATGTTGACCAATTGTAACCAATTATTTGGGTAATTGTGACAAATAGAATGATCGATTGGGGACAAAATCAATTGGGGGGCTGTTGTATCAATCTCCTCTCTCTCTTGATCTTCTTTCTCTCTTTAAATACCCTAATTCTATAGAATTAATTGGGGATTGTTGTACATAATCTGACGGAATCGATGGGCGCCATTGCGCAATCAACCCAAGTCTACAAGTCGCAGACATTTGCAATCAACCCAGTGGCAAAGATAGTACCTTGCTAGTGGTGATATATCTAAGGTTGTATGTGTCATATCTATTGTTGGATCATTCACATAGTGGCAGTGGTATGGTGATGTCAGTGGTGGTGGTTAGGATTTGTTGAAAGTGATGGTGGTGCGCATTTGGTTGACGTTGTTGGGAGTGGTGGTAGTGATGATGAAAATCGAGTATGACCAAATATATTTTCAATGTGACTATCTGTGATCAAATCTATAATAACTGTGACTGTAAGTGACTTTATTACATATAGTCAGAAATTAGACAGATAGGGTCACGGATAGTCACACTGAAGATAAAATTGGTCACAATTAGTCACAAAAACAAAGGTCAGTGAATGTAGTAAAGTTGGAGGTGAACATGGCAGTGACTGGTGGTGGATTTTGGTACTGGGCTAAGATGTGTGAAAATTTGTTTATTGTGACTCTTTGAGGTCAAGTATGTATTTATTGTGGAAGTTGTGACTAATTCAATATTAACTATGATCGATTGTGACTTGATCACATACCGCCACAGTATATATTGAATTGGTCACATACAGTCACACTGAATACAAATTTGGTCACAATTAGCCACGGACAACACATGTCAGTGACACACTGACTTGGTCACAGATGGTCTGGTCACAATTAGTCACAGATAACACAGGAGTGATCACAAACTATAAATCTGGTTACATATAACACAATTAATCACAAAACTCATCAACTATAATATAACACTATTGCCATCGCATAGTACTCAAAACATTGCCAACACATCACCACCACCACCATACAGATTAACGGCAGTGCAACTTCATTACCTCAAATGCATTATCTCTGCCACCATACATATCTATTTTTTAAACATAGCGCCACCTCACCATCACCACCATCTGTAAAGTTTTGTGTCTGAGAATGTGTGTAGAGAGAGAGCTTCTGTAGAGAAAGAAGACGATTTTAATTTTTCGAGTCGTCGAAGTGATTCTCGAAACGGCCGTCGGAGTGACAGTCAAAGCAATCACAGGAGCCGATGGTCCTTCGGTGGAGAAGTGGAGGGAAGGTGATGTAGTGAGGTGAGAAGATGGGGTGGGTGAGGTAGCGTGGGTGAAAAATAATTAATGTATATCATATTATATTTTAATATTTAATAAATTTATTTACCATCTGATTTTTGAAATATTTTAATGAGTTTGTTATTTATGATATGTGATCTTTAAAACTAGGAGTTATGTTAAGTTCCCAAAAATAAAATAAAATTAGAGGCCAACCAAATGCTCAATCTTATTTCAAATGCAAAGAAAAACCAACAGGAATTGTCAATTTGTGCAATCTGCTACAAAATCTCAATCCCTCACGCTCCCTCTTAAAGTCCTGCAACCAGCACCAATAGCCCAGCCCTGCTTCCACCCATCGACGACGCCTAGCCTCTCTGCCTCTGGCCTCCTGCTCTGCCACTGCTTCGCTGTTGAGAGTCAGTCATTAGTGAGTCTGTTGTACGCCTCTCTTTTTCTTTTCTTTTCTTTTTTTCCTTTTTTGTCCTTTTAGAGTTTAGTTCATTTTTATTATTATCATTTGTGATTTATATTTTATGAATTATTTTTACAAGTTATGGGTGTGTTTGTGAGCCTATAGTGTTAGCAGCGAGAATCTTGATTTTTGTGAATTTGAGAATGTTTGATATATGAAATTATATTAATAAATTGGGGAAATTTATGTGGTAAACAATAAATTGAATAATTTTTAATATTATTTAATTAAATATTAATAAATGACCTCCCTAGTCATCACTATTATGGTCGTTGACTATCGACGGTCAATAGTCAATTGTCCGTGACCGCCCCCAGCTGACATTCAATCCTGGATCCGCCACTGGAAGTACTACTTATATTATATAAAATTGAAAATAAATATTTTACTGCTATTTAAATCTAACACAGTCAAGATGCAGAAACCTCCTTAGATCACCTTGGCACCTTGATTAGCTAACAATCCAAAGCTGAGTTTCCTTCCCTACAAATGTGTTTAAGATGTAATTCACCAATTTGAGCATGTCCCAAGTTTCTCAAACTTGGTATTGCAGAGATCATGGTACTGATGCGGTTGGATGAGATCTGATTTACCAATGCATTGGAGCCAATTTCATTCTATTTATTTCGAATTCCTGTTTGCAGGCAAATCTTTAAACCATGGTCCATGGGAGAGAACTCTGGGATTAGCTTCCATTTTAAAGCAAGTCCCAAAAGATAACATGTTATCATGAAGGACACCAACCAGGTCGCCACTTGCTCCTCTATCTGGTTCCCTTTGCTAACACGAACCTTGTTGAGCTTCATAGAGACTAATTTTTTATTTTATTGTTGAAATACTTGACTAAGTTCCTAGAGGTGCGTCACTTCAGCATACTTTTTCATGCTTTTAAATAACGTTTAAAACAAAGAGGAAATGCTGCAAAAACAGGTTTAAAAACATAGAGGACACGTGTCGAATCATGAATGGACAATTTGAAAATTTAAAGGAAAAAATATCCAACCAAATGCTGCAAACTCAGTCTATCCACAATTCCATGTTTTTAACCTGTTCAACCATCATTGCTGTAGAACAAAAATTTCATAATAAATAATTTGTACTTTTACGGTAAGATGGTGATTTTTAAACTGAAGTTAATTTCAACATTCGCTTGTAGAAAGAAATAAGTCCCAAGAAGACAAGAATCTTATTTAACTACCATAGATTGGTAATATCTAAAGATGAAACAATCGAGAATCTTTAATAAATACGTGCCTACCATTCATGAAGCTAAATTTTGTTTGTTTAAAAGTTTATGCAATTATTTGCTATGTATGTAAACATGCAAGTGTGAATGAAATAAATTGAGATACTATTTTTACTAGAATTGTTTCCTGTATAAAAGCTTATTATGTATTTCTCCAAAAGCTTTGTTCTAAAAAGGAAATCGTATTGTTTAGTAATGTTATCATATACAATGATGTGTTACATTCGCTTCATGAACGGGAGAAAGCTAAAACATTAAAATACCTTTGATTTTGAAAACTTTGAAGACATGTAATGTGAGAAAAATTGGGAGAGAGAAGGACTATACAAATTGTGAAAGAAAACTTTGATTATAGTTTAACGGAAATTACCCTTTTATTAATGAATAATATTTTTCGTAGTAAATGACTATAGTGGTCGTAATATGTGAAAGTTAAAACATAAAAAGGTCTCACGTTAAAATGCCTCTGAAGTTGAAAGTTTTGATGACATCTAATGTGAGGAAAATTGGGAGAGAGAGAGATGGACTATACAAATTGAGAGAGAACTTTGATGACATCTAATGGATGGTCGCTTAGTATAACCGTTAAATATATATTGAAGAAATCACTCTTTATTAATGATTAATCATATCCGTAGTAAGTGACTACAGTAGTTGTTCTATATATATATATATATATATATATATATATCATAATTTTAATAGTTGAAAAAAGAAAGAAAAAAAAATCAAATGACTTTCCATATCAGTAACAAAACAATCACAAGTAGGATATCATATATAGCGATTACTACAGTCGTCTACTATGAATAACATTATTCTTTATAAATATAGATATTGAATATTATAAACATTTATAAAATCCATTTTGGTAGTATGAATGTATAATAATATGGTATAGACTTTATTATTCGCAAGAAATATATGATTCCTACTAAGAGTGATATTATAATATGTAAAATAATGTGTTATTATATTGTCCCTATCCATTTAATACTATTACTGTGGTAGAAACTCCGTTCTAATTTATTCCTTTGTTGAATATAATAATAACAACAACAACAAAGTAAAATGAAATTATATTATAACATTATATAATACTGTTAAAATAATAAAGTAACGTATGGGTTAATGTTATGTACGTGATTGAAAAGAAAGTTCAATTCTTATTAAGAAATAATGTACGGCTAAAAAGTAGGAAAAAGTTATTGGACCACGTAAAAGTGATTTCATTTTGAAGAACGTGTGGTTAAAATGAATTTTAGAAAAAATGATTTGTGAAAAAATCTCCTCTAGACAAGCTATGAATCCTATCTTCGATTACCTACCAATTATTGGTTTTTAGCTCACCATATCAATAGCCTTCTATCGAGATGAGTCAAAATCTTTAACATATATATCTTTTTTTTTTTTTTTTTTTTTTTTTTTTGTTGACAAGGGAACCCGCAGCCGCTACCCGAAGGTGCGCACTAGGTAAACCCCGCCTTGTGATCCTAGCCGGCAAAAAATCACAAGGAGGTAAACCAGCCTAGGTTATCCATAGCTGACCGACTCAAACCAAGAAGGCCAATAGGCAGCTCCAACGGGAATCGAACTAGCAACCTCACGATTGCTAGTCCAACTGCCCGACCAACTTGGCTGGGGTTGCCCCCATCTTTAAGTGCCTTGTTACTATTAAGTAAGTTATAACCTTGCTATCAAACTCAATAAAAATTAAGGCAAGCAACTGCAATTATGCTTGGCTACTCTTCTAGCAAAACTTGGTTGCTAAGAGCTTGGCCTTGTCATCTTTTTTCGAGCTCAATTATAAGCTGACTAGAGGACCTTTTTTTATATCTTCTAGGTTAGATCTTAAGAAGCCAAGTAATTTCATAGTCGATGTTTCACACAGTGCTTGTTAATTTTATTAAGCGATAGATTTAAAACAAAGACAGTGTCAAACATTTTTTGGATAAGGTATAATTTAAATGTGGGTCCCTCAGCACAAGGTTTGTTTTTACGTTTATAAAGTCATGCTGGATCTTGAAGGAATTCCTTGAATATAAAGATATCACATTAGATGATGATGGGACCTTTATGGGAAAATGCGAGTTAATTGAGAAAGGTTAGGCATATAATATTAATATTATTCTTCTAGTTGAACAATCAAAGTCATATTAAATAGGTCATAATTCCTTGTATTTAATTAAACATGTAATTTAATGTCATTCATGTTGTTATCTACAATGATATTAAATACCAATAATACTAAACAGCATTATTCCTCAAATATAATACAGAATAATAATGATAATTAATATATTTACCATAAATTATTTAGTTACTTCTCGATGTAAATTGTGAAACTTGTTGCTTTCTTCCCAATAAGATAATTAAGGCAGACTACAATTTGATAGCTTTTTTTTCGCTTGATTGTAGTAGTTATGGTTGGACAATTATATAAATCATTTTTTTATTATTAGTGCAAAGTTAGCTTAATTATTGTATTTGAACCTAAAAATAGGATTTTATTACTTCTATTGATAATTCCACCATATGTGTTGGAGTTCACTATTCTCGACGTGAGAAACACTTAATGTTGAGTTCACTATGTTTGAGATTTTCAGTGCTAATGTTGGAATGTGGTGATTATATTTTAGGAGATAGTTTTAAAAGTACCCGTAAATGGTAATATCTTCTTTACGAAAGAAAGTTCAACTCGTAAACACACGCGCAGAGGAATGATTTATTGAGTATCGGTGCTCATCTTATATTAAATGCCAATATACATATTTATTGAGGCCCACTATAAGTTTATGCACTAATTCATTTATATGACACGTCATCGGTATACATATTCCATTGAACATACTCCCCTATGGATCCAGGAATAGCGATATGTACTAAATGCCCAGTCCAAGCCAAGGAACTTATCCGAAGAGTCCTGACATGATTCAAACAAGATTATGCAATTTTGAACCTTGGATCTTCAAAAAGACGACTATGTAAATTTCAGTATGAGTAATGATACTGACTGTGAATCATTCAAATGGGGATTCCTTGCTTAAATCGGATATGTATCATCTATCACATGTGAGAAAAGAAAATCACTGTCTTATTGGGAATAACAAGAGCATCTCTCAATACTCAAAGTTTCACATCTGAAGCGAGTTTACAAGAAACTGCTCGAGTTTTAGCAAAAACAGCTCTCCAGAGTCGGATCGATTGGTTGAAAGGCCTAAAATATTTAGATAGATATAAATTCATCTTGATCTGTAATCAAAGAAAGATAATTGAAATAGCTCTTATCTTTTGACTTGGAAGAAACATTCTCTGTAGAGGAAGTGAGTCCTTCGCATAAATTGCTTTGAATGAGTACATCAATCATTTGTCCTTGAGGATTTCACACTAAGACTCTCATACCTACTAATTGATTTACCTGAGATGCATTTCCTCTAGCTCCCAAAAAAGACATTATATGAACTAGATTAAAGGGGTCGTCATTTTCATGGTAAATTTACCAAGGGCTATAGTGAAAGTGATCCTCCTATTCAACTACTTTGACCATTTTCGAGCACCTATGTGTGTGTGTGTGTGTGTTATAGTGTATCGCTTTATGTGACTCGCTTAGCACAATTCAAAATCTTGTTTTCGACTTCATAGTATCTTTGAATTCTAATTTTTTACATAATGTATCAGTGTTGTCAAGACATGTTGACAATAGCCTCTGTTGCTTGCTACATTGCCCATGAGAGAAACATAATGGTCCACAAGGTGATGTCTCATGCTTTCCTTTCTGATTTTACTTTAGCTAGGTTCTTTACATTCTCGTTTTATTGTATAATCACAAACGACGACATTACATAGTCTTTATTACAAAAGAAAATGAAAAATATATAATTTCAAATCTTTTTAGCTACCCATGTCGCATTTAATTTACTGTGTTGCTTCATTTCCTTTGTAAACAATACAGAAAAATGGCGATTTCGACCTTGCCTGTCCACCTCCTCCTCCTTCCTTTACTCTGAAAATTCTAGCCACACATCCACAAACTCTAGAAGACAGAATTAAGTAGCCTAAACATTGCCTTTCCTTTCTATTGCCCATACTAATNTTTTTAATGGTTAAACAAACTGATCTTGACGATAGGAGGTATTTCGAATAAAAGGTTTAAAATAGAGACTTTTTCTACGATTTCGATTGGTAGGGTATATCGCACATCATCGAATATGTAGGAGAGTTTCTACTATTAAGCTTTGATCATTCATTCAAACATGGATTTAAGCATTAGCATCAATTAATCAACACAAGTCGAGAGTTGAAAGAAGAATTTTTGAATTAAATAATCAATCGAGGTTTATATCATCATCCTATACACCAAAAAAACAAAAAAAAATAAAAAACTAAAAACAAAAAAACAAAAACATAGTAAATTGAGTAATCATCACCCAAAAAACTAAATTGTAAAGAGAAGGTTGAAGATGAATTCTAGTCTCATCTGAAATCCATCAATAGAGCCTTCCAAAATATAAATCCTCAACCCGAACCACAAATCTTGAAAGAATGAAGTGTTTGTAATGTTTTCATCTTCCTGGCTCTCTTCTCCGAGTTATAAGATGAAGAATAATGAAATTGGCCTCTTGAATATAACCATAAACTACTTGTTGATATGTAGCGAAACTGTTAGGATCTCAAGACCGACGGAAACATCTATCACTCAAGAATATTCATGTTATCGAGAAATGTTTACTACTCAAATAGATTAAAAATCATTTGCATAAATCACCTTCAATCTTAATTTTACAGATTAAATTAGAGTTCAAATTCAACAAAATCCAAATTCTGCCAGACAGTAATATTTTAAACATACCATATACAAAACTCAAATATTTTACAAACTCATTCTTGCTTGATCAGTAATCAATATGCAACTCATGTTCAAAAGTTCATTTAAGGCCATATTACAGTGAATTGAATTAACTTGCTAAGCTCTCAAATCTCTTTTAAGGTGATCTCTAATAGTCCTACATGTTTTAAAATAGTCAAGCATTGTGAAATAAATGCCCCAAAATGACACCTTGTTGGATAGTAATTCCTAGAATAACATAAAAAGG
Organism: Olea europaea var. sylvestris; assembly: GCF_002742605.1. NCBI lineage: Eukaryota > Viridiplantae > Streptophyta > Magnoliopsida > Lamiales > Oleaceae > Olea > Olea europaea. Next base: position 19,149 of record NW_019228961.1, read on the forward strand.
ATCATGAAATAGAGAGTTCACCTTAGTTTCAGAGGAAAAAATAAAAATTACAATGTAAGTTATTTGATATTTCATTTAGTAGTACGTAGTACACACAATGCCCAGGACCCAGGATCCAGATGAGACCGTGAAGGAGATTAAAACGAGATTATCTCTTATTACAGTTAGAAATGTCTCAGAAGGCTGCCAAAGGTGTCTCCTGCAAGTAAAGACGAAGTTCAAAATCTAATTACATAAATGAAAAGGAACTTTTAGATACACGTAGTATACCTGCAAAACTATTGCTCTGTTTCTTCGTCACTTTCTTCTTCGCTTTCTTCTTCAGGTTCACTTACACTTAAATTTTCCCAGTCCCGGCTAGAGATTATTACTTTAAGATATTCATTTCCCATGTCTTCTTGTTCTTCCTGAATTTTCTTAGCAGACTTTTTGATAGCTCTCCCATACTCATACACCTCAATCATTAGTAATGTTGGAATATCACCTAAACTGGGAGGGATCTTCCAACCACCTAAACTGGGAGGGATCTTCCAACCGACACAACATTCCAATGCTAGTCGAAGTCTTGGGAAATGATCTCTTGAGGTATTCCACTCTGCAAGTTCTACACTAGAGAGTTTCAAGAATTTAAGTTGTGGAAATTCATCTTCCCTAGTATCCCATTGTTCTCCCTCAAAGCTAACACCAAGTAATTTGAGAACCTCAAGGTACCTCAATTTCCCAATTATCTCCGTTTGTTCCGGAGACGTGTGTGTATCAACTAGAGTCAATTGCTTGAGATTTATGGGCAGACCTATCAAACTGAATGATGAACATACTGTTCTGATATAAGCTTCAGTGATTCGAGGTAATTAAGTCGAAAGAAAAAACTGCGTGAAGATTTAACCCTGCACTTAATTCTACGAAGATTGGGTGAACATCTCGAAATTTTCTCATCCGCTTTATCGAAAATTTGAAGGAAAGAAATACTTTGTAGGTTATTTTTTATTTGGAAGCTTGATGACGGATAGACTTCCTGAAGTGTGCACCGTCCTCGAAATGCATGTGTCTCAAACTCATCATGTTAAGGAGGACATCCGGTATTTCAACTTCAAATGAACTGCACACAACAAGAACTTCTAGTTTGTGGAAGCTTTCCATTGACGGCACTGTATGGGAAATTTCCAAGTACCTCATGTGAACCAGCTGTTCAATTCCGATTACAACAACTTTTTCCAAAGTACTTTCCGAGGTACTACAAAAATCCAAGACCCTAAGAACTTCAAAGCTGCATGCAACTAATTTAGCTAATTCGGGAAACGTAACATCATGAAAAAAAAAAAAAAAAAGGAGAGCGCCATGTGGGCCGAAAGGTAGTGAGGCAATACAATCCTCCCCATAGACGATACTCAGACAATGTTGTTTCTGATACATTGCCACTTCACTGAGGTGCGGTAGCGGATGAGATTCATCAACATAACTGGTATAAACATAATCATGCGTGATAAGATCATAAGATATAGTCACCATTATTAGTACAAAAAAATAAAAATGTACGAATAGAGATGAAAAAAATAAGAGAAATAGGGAACTTACATACTGAAAATCATCAAAAAGTTTTTTTCTTCAGCTATTCTCAAGCACATTTCACGCAATAGATCATGAATCTTACAAGTTTTGATTGAACCATCAAATTTTTTCCAGCAACAAGTACCAAGCTCCTATCAATGAGCTTTGCGCATATTCTAGTGCCACATCCTCTAAACTCTTGTGCTCTTCCTTTTTTATATATCCTTCAGCAACCCATAATGATATCAACTTTTGTATGTGGATTTCCTTGTCCTCTTTGTATGCTCCAAAGTAAAGAAAACATGGTTTCAAGTGCATTGGCAAGTGATTATAGCTAAGTTCTAATATCTGGATGTAGTTGTCTGAATTTTTGGATAAATGTGAACTTAAATTTCTTGCAACTTCTTCCCACAAGTGTTCTTTATTCTCCATATTTGCAAGAACTCCAGCTATCACGACCATGGCAAGTGGCAGGCTGTGACATTTTATTGCAATCTGCTTCACAATTTCTAGCAGTTCTTGAGGACAACTTTTATTTCTGAACATTTTCTTTCGTAATAAATCCCAGCATTCAACTTCCGATAGAAAAGGAAGTGTATTTATGACACAATGAGGCGATACTTCTGAACTTACTACTCTATTCCAAGGGGTCAATAAGATTCTGCTTCCAGTTCTGTCCTATGGAAAAAATCTTTTCAAATCATCGCATAATTTTGTATCCTATATATCATCCAAGACAACGAGATATCACCTTCAGCCAAACTTTCTTCGTCCTTGATTGCAATTGGCTCTTGCTTAACATTTTTTATACAGCTCAAAATGTTAATCAAAATATTTTTCTTATTATATGTTTGAGAAACAACACACAAGGCTCGCTTGTAAAAATGATAGACTACGGATGGATCATTATATAGTTTATTTCATAAAGTCGTCTTACCAAGTCCAGGCATCCCAGATATGGAGATAATTTGCAATTGCTCCTTTCCTCTAACAAGTTGTTCCGCAATTTGGAGTGCGACATCTTTAAACCCCACAATAACATCTTCCAAAATGGGAGTTTCTTCAGATTGTGAGGATAAGTGTTCATCCGGATATTTTGCAACTTATCGCAGTCCAGCCACATCAATATCGTTCTTCATTTCCTTGACGGCCATCGTAATATGCTGAATCTTCTCAACGAGCAGAGGAAGTCTGAGGGCGAGATACCAAATAGGGGGAAACGAGTTGAAAACAAATTCAACTTCAAAAGCTATGTCTCTGGTTTTTATTATGAGTTCTTGCTGCATAGCTATACTGGTGACGGAAGATCCCAATAAAAATAGTTCCTCATGTAGCATTACAATTTGATCGTTCAAACCAAGAATCCTGTCAGATTTTTTATTTATTAGGTCCATGAGATCAACAAGAACGATATCAACAATGAAGAGTGAAACCACACCAGTCTTTCGAGCCATATCAATTGGCATCTTTGAGACTGTGATGAAGTGCTCCTTGATCCTTGATTTCAAGAGCTCGAACTTTGGTAACAATTTGGAAAGAGCTAGATCCACTATTCCACTCTCCGGGACTTGATCATTCTTGGTGAAAACTAGGAAACTTCCTATCTCATGGACCAGAGCTTTGATATCCGCCATTGCTTTCGCGGTTTCTTCTACCTCAGTAGTGGTCTGCAATGGCATGTTCTCAAGAACGTCCAAAAAGCTAGAGTGCAAGAAACTTACTACATCGTTGATCACATCGTTCGTTTTGTTCCACCCAAGTGACCGAGAACAGTAAAATGGTGAAAAAGAAGGAATAAAAGAATCTTCCTACCTCATTAACCACAGCTTCGATATCTATCGCTACATTATTGTTGGGCAGCAAATGCATTGATATATCTCCAAGAAAAGTAATAAGAAATCCTAACTCTGTCTGGAGATTTTGGAAAGCAATGTATTCTGCCTTAAAAAATGGATGATTCTACCATTTGGAGTAGAAAGTTGATAAAGGTTGCAACAACTTTATTAGGACTTGATGAGGTGTGCTGGTTTGGGACAGTGAAAAATTCCTAGTTAGAATATTTGAACCAACATAACAAGAAGGAGCAACAATCAGCAGCCTAACAGAATTGGTGGTGCACGGTGGAATAAATGCAGTTAGAGCACCTGGCAAATTCTGTTAGATCAGATATTCTTTTTGTATCTAAATGCTTGTATAGATTCTTTGTGTATATAAGGCAGTAGAAATGTAAAAGATCAGTGCAACTTTCAATCAATTCATTTCTGATTTCTCACTTGGTACCAAAGCTAAAATGGCTAACACCAATACTAGTGATCAAGTTGCCCCATCGGAATCAGTCACCACACCATCCTCCCAAATTGGTACAAACCAGATCTCACCCTTTGGAATGAGCCTTACTCAAACCCCATCAGTAAAACTCGGTAGAAACAACTTCTTGCTGTGGAAAAACATGGTTATGCCTATAATCAAAGGGCATAACTTAGAAGGTTACCTACTTGGAACCAAAAAGTGTCCACCAGAGTTCTTAGCCACACAAACCACCACTATTGGAGGAGAGGCAGTAGAGATAGTTCAGAACCCAGAATACAACAAATGGGTTTCAACAGATCAGCTACTAATGGGCTGGTTATACTTGTCCATGACTCCAGAAATAGCAATGAGAGTCATGGGGTGCATCAGCTCAAACACGCTGTGGACAGCAGTAGAAGAAAGCTTCGGCATATTGAACAAATCAAGAGTGATATTCCTTACTGGAGAATTGCAGAGAACAAGAAAAGGGTCCATGACCATGGATCAATATCTCACTACAGTGAAACAATTGGCTAACAACCTTCAGATAACTGGGAAGGTAGTTGATCAAAGTGATCTCATAACACAAGTACTATCAGGTTTGGATGATGAATATACACCTATTGTTGTACAAATCAATAGCAGGGATGATATATCATGGTATGAGCTGTCCTCTATACTAATGGCTTTTGATAGTAGGCTTGAGTATTTGAATCAAGTGAAGAACAACTTTGCATCACTGAACGTTGAGCACTCAAGTGTTCAACTAGCCCAAAGAGCAGGGCCAGGAAGTGGCAGAAGCTTTAGAGGAAGGACCCTGAATTTCAGAGGTAGATCAAGGGGAAGAGGCAGAGCAAACAGACCAAATGAAAGCAGGGGACCTTGTCAGATTTGTGGACTCAACAATCACCTGGCTAGCTGGTGCTTCAACAGATATGATAAAAGATACATGGGTAATAGACTGCATATGCTGCTGGACCAAGAATACTTGAAGATCCGGCCTGGTTTGCTGATTCTGGTGACAGCAAACAAAGGTAACTTGAATACTGGTAAGAAATATGATGGTAAGGAGAAATTGCTAGTTGGTGATGGAAATTCACTAAAAATTGCACATATTGGTAAAGGAAGCATCCCTACTTTAGACAAACCTCTTACTCTTAATAAGTTACTGCATGTGCCTGAAATCAAAAAGAACTTGATCAGTATATCTTAGCTTACTTATGACAACAATGTGTTTATTGAATTCTTTCCTGATCATTGTGCTGTGAAGGACCCGAAAACCAGGAAGACTCTGCTGCAGGGAATGCTTAAGGATGGATTGTATCGACTGGAGCCCCAAACTCAAAGTCTAAACCTACAAATCAAGAGTCAGACCATCAAAATAATACCAGCTATTTCACAGTAGGTTCCAGCTGTGATGAGTCAACCAAAAGAGTCAAGTTAGAGTCAGAAGTTGATGTATTGCATAGAAGGCTAGGTCATCCATCAAGTCTTGTGTTGGGTCAAGTTCTAAAGACATGTAATAATTCCATCAAAATTAATGAAAAACCAGCTTTCTGTGAACCATGTCAATTTGGCAAATCTCATGCACTACCCTTCAATATGTCTTCATCTCATGCTTCAAACCCCTTGGACTTGGTCTTTACGGATGTCTGGGGACCAGCACCTAGGAATTCCACCTCAGGGTTTAGATACTATATCATTTTTGTTGATGATCATAGCCGGTTTACTTGGATCTACCCCATGAAACATAGATCTGAGGCACTAAACATCTTTAATCAGTTCAAAAGAATGGCTGAAAATAAGTTCGAAAGGAAGATCAAAACATTACAATCTGATTGGGGAGGAGAGTTTAGAACATTTAACCAAATTACCTTGGATTCTGGGATTGAATTCCGACACTATTGTCCTTATACCTCTGTACAAAATGGTAGGGCAGAGAGAAAGCGTAGACACATCACCGAGACCGGCCTATCACTTTTAGCTCAAGCTCAAATGCCCTTACATTATTGGTGGGAAGCATTTAAAACAGCAACATTTTTAATCAACAGATTACCTACACCTATTTTACAACACAAATCTCCCTTTCAAATGCTTTATAGGAGGATCTTTGATTACAAAACACTCAAAACCTTTGGTTGTGCTTGTTATCCTTACCTTAGACCATATCAAAAACACAAACTTGACTTCCACTCACAAATGTGCACCTTCCTTGGCTATGATGATTCACACAAAGGATATAAGTGTCTAAGTTCTAGTGATAGAATTTATATTTCCAGACATGTAGTATTTAATGAGCTAGATTTTCCCTTCAAGTCAGGTTTCCTGAACAAACCAGCTCAACCACTAACATCTGAACCTGTCATAAATTTCGTTCCACTTAACTTTGAGTCCAGTCATAAAACAACCTCTCAAGACACATCTGATATGATCTATCCTAATGCATCACCTACAGTAGGTTCCTCTGGTAAAGAATTAGACCCTGAAGTAGAAGGTGAGGCAGGAGAAGTAGACAACAATGCCGAGATAAATCAGGATCAAACAGGTGACCAGGTGGCAAGTGGTAATCAACAGGATGCATGTGAATTTCAACACACTGAAAATGAAGCTAATAATGATCATCAAACTGCAAAAGAAGCTGCTGGACACCATATGGTTACTAGAAGCAAGGCTGGAATTTTCAAACCAAAAATTTACACAAGCCAAAGAGCTAACAAATCAGCAGAAATTGAACCTTTGACTATTAATGAGGCAATGCAGAATAACTACTGGAAAAATGCCATGAAGGGGGAATATGATGCACTATTGAAAAATAAAACTTGGACATTGGTACCTCAAGAACCTGGGATGAAGATAATTGGAAACAAGTGGGTATTCAATTTGAAATATAACTCAGAAGGGATGTGCAGAGGCATAAAGCAATGCTGGTGGCTAAGGGATTCCTTCAGACACCTGGAGTAGACTTTGGTGAAACATTTAGCCCCGTTATCAAGGCTTCAACACTAAAAATCACTCTAACACTGGCTATATCAAGAGACTGGAACATTAGGCAGGTAGATGTGAACAGTGCCTTCTTGAATGGCAAGCTAAATGAGGTTGTATACATGTATCAGCCAGAAGGATTTGTGGATGAAAGAAAACCTGGTTTTGTGTGCAAATTAGAAAATGCATTGTATGGATTAAGGCAGGCACCAAGAGCATGGTATGAAATGCTGAAAAGTACCCTGTTAAAATGGAATTTTAGACAGTCTAAGGCAGATAATTCACTATTTTACCTAGAAAGTGGGAAGGATATAGTGTTTGCACTTGTCTATGTGGATGATTTAATGATAATAGGAAGCAACAATCAGCAACTGCAGCAGTTCATTGACAATTTGAACACAAGCTTTGCTCTCAAGGATATGGGAAACCTCAGCCAGTTTTTGGGTATAGAAGTGTATAGAGACACAATAGGATTGTACTTAAATCAAGCCAAATATGCTAATGATCTACTGAAGAAATTTGGGTACGAAAATTTGAAACCAAGCTTAACACCCATGGCAACTGGAAAGTTAAAATCTAAGGCTGAGGGACAGGCCTTGAAAAACCCAACATTGTATAGAAGTGCTATCGGTGGTCTCCAGTACTTGGCCTATACAAGACCGGATATCACATATTCCGTGAACAAAATGAGCCAATTCCTCCAAACACCAACTGATGCTCACTGGAAGGCACTCAAAAGAGTGTTTAGATATCTGAAAGGAACTCTAAAACATGGGCTTGTCATTCGAAAAAGTGACAACCTTGACATAATTACGTTTGCAGGCTCTGATTGGGCATCTTGCCCAGATGATAGAAGATCCACAGTAGGTTATTGTGTATATCTTGGAGATAACTTGGTGTCCTGGTGCTCGAAAAAACAACATGTTGTGGCAAGGTCAAGCACGGAGGTTGAATATAGGGCATTAGCTCATTGTGCATCAGAAATTACATGGATACAATCCCTAATGAAGGAGCTAAAGATACCACAGAGGATGGTGCCAAAGATATGGTGTGATAACCTAAGTGCAAGCGCATTCACTTCGAACCCAGTTTTCCATGCACGCACCAAGCATATAGAGCTTGATGTTCATTTTGTAAGAGACAAAGTTCTAAGAGGAGAATTAGAAATCAACTATATACCAACATCTGACCAAACAGCAGACTTGCTAACAAAACCACTGAGTCATTCAAGATTTTTGTTTCTTAAAGACAAGCTTGGAGTGCTAGAGACACACTCTACCTTGAAAGGGGGAGTTAGAATATTCGAACCAACATAACAAGAAGGAGCAACAACCAGCAGCCTAACAGAATTGGTGGTGCACGGTGGAATAAATGCAGTTAGAGCACATGGCAAATTCTGTTAGATCAGAATATTCTTTTTGCGTCTAAATGCTTGTATAGATTCTTTGTGTATATAAGGCGGTAGAAATGTAAAAGATCAGTGCAACTTTCAATCAATTCATTTCTGATTTCTCACTTTCCTCAAGCCTTTTCCCAAATGACAATAGTCGTTGGAGACTGTCCGATATATTCAATATCTTTTGAGTTTTTGAGCGGCTTCGAAAACTCTTAAAACTCGTCTGATGTGTATTCAATTGGGCAGGACAAACTGAACATGTGCTCGAACACGATGTTAAATAGTCCAGATGGTGCAGTAAACGGTGCATCAATTTCTGTCCAGTCTCAGCAGTCTGTGCCTGTTTCTTCATCACCTAATGACATAGGGAAAGGATGCACGCGATTGCAGGGTAAAAAAAAATATGTGTTTAAAAGCCTAATAGATTCTGCCAATTGTTTGAACTAATTACAAACTTTCAAGAAACAAGAAAATTTTTGGCATATAGCTTCGGAGCTTGTAGATCTGAAAATGGAGTTTGAAACCAGAATACGGAAAAGACTAGAAATTATTGAGGGGAGAGAGACTGAGTTTGAATTATTGAATATATTGGAGGAGTAAATTTAACCAAGCGGCATTTTAAAGAATGTCCAATCTTAAGGGTATGAGTTGAAAAGTGTTCACTCATTTGAATTCAGTGTCAATTTGTCTATTATGCCCTTAATGAAAGGCTACATTTTGAAATGGTATTCTCGACATTTTAAATGTCGTTCTCGACATTTGATTTTTTTATCAATTTGTCACGAATTTCGAGAAGTGGCTTCCATAAGAAGTTACATTAAAATAAATTCGGACGACAAAAAAAAAAAAAGAAAATATAATACTTTAAAAAAATAACGTGAAAACAAAAAATATGATACTTTAAAAAAAACAAAAAAATCAAGTCTCCGTGACACGGAGACATTCTCGACATTACATATATCATTCTCGACATTTGAACACTGTTTCATTAAAAAAAAGAAAAAATCACGTTTCCGTGTCACGGAGACATTCTCGACATTTGCCTCCATGTCACGGAGACATTCTCGACATTACATGTCATTCTCGACATTTTAACATCGTTTTATTTGTCTAGAATGACATTTTATTTTGAACATGACATTTCTCTACATTTAAAAATGTCATTCTCGACATTTCTGAGTCAACGAAAAATATAGCATTTATTGTGATTTGACATGTATACTTTTGAAATAAATATGGCAGGTTATGTGTCAAAATTTTATTCGCCAATAACAATTTTGCAAAAATGTCCTTTTTTGTCTTAGTGTGGAATTAAAAATTGTTAATAAGGGTATTTTGGTCTAAATTTTTCCAAATTGGACATTTTTGCAATGGTTTGCAATAATGGACATTTTTGCAAATGACTAGGTAAAAATGGACATTTGATGAAATTTCCTCTTTAACCAATGCAAACTAAACTTTAAACTTGGTTACTACTTACACACTCATCTTTTACGGGTTACTAAATACTCACTCATCTTTTCATATAATTACTCATTCACCACTCGTCTCTTCAAATAATTGGGCAACTTTTGCGGCAACTTTTCGACAACTTCCGACCACCAAGAATGTCGAATTTTGATACCAATAGAAAGACCACGATGTCCTCTTTAATTACCATCCAAAATCTCCCTATAAATCCAAGGGATTCGATCAGAAAATTGCCTTAAAATTCACCCAAAATTCTGAAAATCTACCTAGATTTTCAGATTTTTTGGGCGACTTTTAAGGCAATTTTTCGACATCTTTCGACCATCAAAACTGTCGAATTTTGATGTCGTTGGAAAGCCCACAATATCCTCTTCAATTGCCATCCAAAATTTCTCCATAGCTCCAAAGAATTCGATCGGAATAAACCTACAAAGTCAGCATCCCGAAAAGGCGAAAATCTGGATAGAGTTCGGGATGCTGACTTTGTGGGTTTATTCCGATCGAATCCTTTGGAGTTATAGGGAAATTTTGTGTGGTAATTGAAGAGGACATTGTGAGCTTTCCAATGGTATCAAAATTCGACAGTTTTGATGGTCGGAAGTTGCCGAAAAATTGCCCTAAATTTCGCCCAAAAATTTGAAAAATCTTGGAAGATTTTCAGAATTTTTTGGCGACTTGTAAGGCAATTTTTCGATCGAATTCCTTGGAGTTATAGGCAAATTTTGGGTGATAATTGAAGAGGACATCATGGACTTTCCAACGGTATCAAAATTCAACATTCTTGGTGGTCGAAAGTTGTCGCAAAAGTCGCCCAATTATTTGAAGAGACGAGTGGTGAATGAGTAACTATATGAAAGGATGAGTGAGTATTCAGTAACCTATGAAAGATGAGCGAGCAAATAGTAATCAAATTTAAAGTTCAGTGAGCATTGGTTAAATTTATTCTATATTGAAGTACAACTCATATGATTACTTTTCAAATAGCTTTAATCCCATTTCGCTCCGTTAAATTAAATTTATTCTTTCTATCCTATTTTTAATCACACAATTTTTCATAAATAATATCACACATAAATTAAAAATATTTTCTTCTTTTTCAATCACTCATTTTTTTAAAAAAATACTATTCCACTTATTTTAATTTGAGAAAAATGGAGGCAAACTAGTGCTAAATCAAACGATGGAGGTAAAGAAAAAACCACAAACTTCCTTTTCAACCATGCATTTTCTGTTATCTAATGGAATTAATTTATTTGTACAATTGTGGTTGACAATGATAAATGATAACATTGATATTGTCAAAAAATTTGGACCATTAATTTTAAAAATAATTTTTCAAATGAACGATCATGATTTTTTCAAGTATGATAGTCAATGGAAATTGTAAAAAAAGATTTTGAAAAATGACGTGAACTGCTCCATAGAAAAGCAAAAAAAAAAACAAGAACTAATAATGTTAAATGTTAAATTTTATTCATATTTACTATGAAATCCATGAATAAATTATTTTCAAAATTGATTGCTAAAAGATGTTAATAGAACAAATACATCTTTCTTCATTTTATTTACCTTATCTAGTTTGAAATTTATATCGTCATATAGTAGTTGGTGAAGGTAGAATTATATTCTGTTATTATAGTTTGGTTAAAACTTATTTCGTCATGCTAATGGGATGTTAAATAAAGATTGAACAAGATATGTTTAGATGTACAAAGATTGATAGAATTTCGGCTTATAAGGAATTGTTGAATTTCATGCTCTAACTATTTTATGAAAGTAAATGATAGTAGTACTAGTTAGGGAACTTTAGCATTTGCATACAATTAATACGCTCCGTCCATCATTCTTTCCAAGTCACGAACAAGTTCATTAATCTGGGCACACAAAAAGTCATTTTTCTAAAAGTGTATAATAAATTCAAAAACAACAAATAAAAGAAGAACGGCGGAAAAAATGGCTTGAATGGGAATATGAGATTTACTAAAAGAGAAGAGAGAAAGATGTGCTTCAGGTAGAAATTAGCATATTAACAAGCAAATGCGACGAGCGATTCGTTCAGTAGCGGTAGACAAGCATCAAATGTTAGGAAAATGAGAGTTTATGTTAGAGCTTCAAAAACTTTTAACGTGATTTGGTGACGTAGTTTTGTTGAATTATGATTTGGATTGTTAAAAATATATGTTTTTTCTTTTCATTTCATATGATTTTGGAATAATTTTAATTTAGCTTAGATATCAGGTGAGAATATGTGTTGTTAAACCTTAGGGCAATAATGATGAACCTAAATTACTTTTCATGATTATTTCAATAGACTGGTTGTAATTTGTATTACTAAATTGGTATTTTTTTTCTAAAAAGTGAAAGTTGTAAAATTTTTAAGGTAATAAAATTAATGTTTTAATTAAAAAATAAAAAATGGTTCGATTCGATTTTGTGCTGTTTTTAAAAATCAAAACCGAACCAAATGAGGGAAAGTTGCATGTGATATGCCACCCGGTTGTCTTTACCCAAAATATTGCAACCTCCAAATTGAAAAACTATTACTCCAAGTCCGATCGTCGACGACCCCGACCACCTTGTCAAATTTCGGTCTTAGCTAAAATCTTGCAATCCCCTAGTTGATTGTCCATTGTTTTGCAGCTATATAGGTCCCTATTATCTTTGCAAAGCATGAAGCAATCGTTAAAGAAGCCATTTTTCTGCTAGATCAAATTTAAAGTAGTAGAAAACTGCCTAGTTTTTTACATTTTTGCTGGACCGAATAATGTATAGATGATGGTTGTTACGCCTATAAATTACCACTTCTTGGGCCATCTTTTGGACTCGGATGAGGCCCATTGGAATTGGGCCTCAAAGCCGAGGCTTTGACGAGGCCAATCGAGGCGCCATCGAGGCACTAAGGAGTTCAGCCAAGGTACTCGTCGAAGTGCCTATTATTATGTTCATATGATCACTTTCTTATTAGGCTTGGACTTCGACCCACCAACCCGTTTGGCCCATTTCACTTTTATTTCTCTATATATATGGATTCACTCACACAATTAAGGTATGTTCTACAATCTCTAGCCAAACCCCCATCACCATACTATTGCATTCTATATATCTATCTCCGTCCGGCCGTTGACTTGATCGTCGGAGTGCAAACAATCACCGGACTCTTTTCTCGTCCAGTTAACTTTGCCTCTTGAAGGGGTGCTCTTACACAGGTTTTGAAGGGATGAGGCTAGGGAACCTGTTGAAGTCATTTTTGGAGGTCAACAGATTGACGTCGTTTGTGGGAAACAGTATGTCAACCATGTTATACCACATTCCAAAAGCTATCGAAATGAGAGAATTTTTTCGATCAGTTCTTTATCAAAAATAAAAAGGGGCAAAGACAGCAACCAAGAATGAAGAAGAAATGGCTATTGGAAAAGGGCAGAAGAAACTCGGGTTGAAAGATCCACTCTGAAAAATGGTTATTTTAGACCATAAAACATAGCTACCGGAATGGAAAAATAGCTTTGCAAATCGAAAGCAATTTTTGGTGGAGTTTTCTCATGCCCAGATTCAAGGGAAAAAGCCATGAAAATGGTTATAAAGAAAAAAAAAAAAAAAAAAAAGGTCCATCCACACGGAGAAGGTTCTGTCTTCATGATTGAAACAAAGATAAAATCTCCTTGTTGGAGTCAAAATTGACTTTTGCTTCCTTGTACAACAAAAACTCCAAACCTTTTATCCTTTGACCTATTACTTGAGCTCCCTTCCCATACAAAGTAGAAAATGGAGGCTCTGTTGACAACACCCTTCTCCAAAATGAGAGAAATTTCAAATCCAAAATAATGGAAAGAAAGAGAAACAAAGGAAGAAGAAAGACTCTTGATAACTGAAGAATTTTCTACAGCCGTGTTAAAAGGAGTTTGGCATTTTCTGATGAAGGCTCATGTAGATCAGTAAGGAGCTCTTGGCATACATTAAGAAAACAACTCATCCTCATTCAAAATTCTCATAAGCTAACATGGAAACATCAGTCTTTGATTGTTTTCATTGAGAAAATGCTTTTGTAAAGGAATTTCCACACTATGAGGTTGCACATCATGCGTTTAACAGAATGCTCAAGCTCAAAATTTTCTATATGGCTACATTAACGCATGACATCTTTCGACTTTCGACGAAGGTTGTTAAGGTAGTCACCGGTGCTTGTAGCTCTTCCAACCAATTGTAGTACAAAGCATTAATTTTTTGATGGGGGACAAGAGAGGTTGCGTGTGTTGACAGTTTCTTGGGCCGTCCATTTCTATCTTTTGCAGACTGATTTGCTAGCATAGATAAGTAGACTTTTGCAGGTAAATTTTCTCCAGATTGTGGCTACTTCACGTGCTGTTTGCTGCCTTCTTACTGGGCCAGATTGTATTAATTGATTGGTATTCTTCTTCAAATTCTAGCCCAATAAGTTCACAAAATAAAAATTGCTTGAAGGCTTTTTATTGAGGTCCACATATGGGTATGTATTATTGGGTCATATTAATTTCCTTGGGCCTCATGGCCTCTTCTTTCTAAAATGGTTGGAGCCAATTGGATATTTCAATTTTCTTATGCCATCTTATGTCTAGGGCTGCTACAATATGTTTTCTCCCAAGTTTACGTGCTTGTTTGAAAGTGTTGTGAGTTTTTAAGCATTTATCAAACGTCATTACTCCCATTTATAAGCTTCTTGGTAGGATTATTATTATCATATTTTTCATTGGGCCTACTGGACTTATTCCCATTTCTACACTCATAAAGTGTAATTGGGCTTACTAATTTATGTTCGTCGATCCATTCCTACTTGTAAAAGTTATCGGTTCTTTGGTTCTTTAATGGGCTAGCAATTCTTCTTCTTCTTCTTGGGCTTGTTATATTTAAGAGTGGTAATTCTGTGGCCCACTTTGTTGTGCTCAATCTTATGGTAACCAAAATGGAAGGCAAAAAGAATTAATGGCATTGTAGGATTTTGTGAATGCTCTATCTCAACTTTCTGTAACGAAATAAATTGATATCTTTAATCCAAGGCCGAATTGGCCACAGATTTTATATGATGTGGTATTGTGCTATGGCAATTTGCAAAGCCCCATAGATCATGCTAATTGCTCAAAGCGAGCCCAAAATTATGGATTTCTTACTATCCCATGCAACATTTTATAAGTCCTCGCTCCTTGAATGAAGGAAGAGATGATATCTTTGAATCCTCGTTCCTTGAATAAAGAAAGGTGCAATATTTTGGAGTCCTCGTTCCTTGAAAAAAAGGAAGAGGCAAATCACCAGACGTGTTTGCCCTTGCAAAAAGAGCCTTTTCTGGCCTTATTCGCGAGATATTTATTTCTTGCTTCGCCAGATGTTTATTCCTGACTTCGCAAGATGTTCATTCCTCACCCTTCACAATCGTAGAGCTTAGCTCTAAGTCATCGTCTATCTGAGGCCAGATTGTAAGACTCCAATCGTTCAACAGCTTGCCAGATGTTTATCCATGACTTCGCGAGATTTCTTTTTCTCACCTCACTATCGTTGAGCTCGGCTCCAAGTCCTCTTCAATTCGAGGCCAGCTTATAAGATTTCGATAGTTCAACAGTTCGACATATGTTTATCCCTGGCGCCACGAGATGTCTTTTCCTCGCACCTCACTATTGTCGAGTTTAGCTCTAAGTCCTCGTCTATCCGAGGCCAGCTTATAAGACTCCGATTGTTCGATATGTTTATCCCTAAGTTCGCGAGATGTCTTTTCCTCGCCTCAGTATCGTTGAGCTTAGCTCTAAGTTCTCTTCTATTCGAGGCTCAGCTTATAAGACTCCGATAGTTCGACAGCTCACCAGATGTTTATCCCTGACTTCATGAAATGTCTTTTCCTCGCTTCTCACTATTGTCAAGCTTGGCTCTATGTCATTGTCATTCTGAGGCAAGTCATAATACTTCAATAGTTCGAGAATTATTCACTGGATGTCTATCCCCCGCTTTACCAGATGTTGTCCTCAACTTTACAAAGTTTAGACGTACCTGATGCGGAGTCTCCTGTGGGTCATCGTCTCGACCGCTGCATTCCCTCCTAAACTTTACAAAGCTTTATCCATCTCCCAACGTATCGTCCACTGTGGGTCAGCGCACTGGTGGCAGATGAGCTTCTCAATCAACTTTACAAGGTTTAAACGTACCTGACACGGAGTCCCCTGTGGGTCATCACCTCAGTGGCTGCGTTCCCTCTTAAGCTTTACAAAGCTTTAGCCGTCTCTCAACGCGTCGTCCCCTGTAGGTTAGCGCACCGGTGGCAGATGAGCTCCTTTCTCAAGCAGCGTCGAAACTTCAGCTTCTCAGTCGAAGATGTGTCCCGACCTTCAGCTTCACAAGCTTCAGCATCGTCCACGCGTCGTCCTATGAGTCAGCACTTCGGTAGAGACAATTGAACCTACAACCGCAACAGCAACCGTACACTCAGCTGATCTTAAAAAGTCAAAGGCTAATATACATCAGTATGCTTCAGTAGCAGTACAACTACTTATATTCAGTTCAGAGCATCGCCTCTGCTACTACATCAGAGCATCGCCTCTACTACTACATCCAGAGTATCGCCTCTACTACTACAATCAAAGCATTGCCTCTGCATCCAACGCATCGCCTCTCGTCGCCTATGCTACTTACATTCAGAGCGTCATCTCTACATCAATTTTATCATAGTAGCTTACATTTCAAGTCGACCCGCATATAAATAATACGATTCGGACTTGGGGGACTGCATATTACTGCTAGCATACGCATCACATTACTGCTTCCAAGCATAAATGCCATATCACTGTTAGCATGTCATACATTATTTTCATCACAACCAGTACGTATGTCGTGTTATCATCATTTTCATTTTATCGTCAACATCATGTTACTTGCTTCACTATAGCACTACGGATACACTGAGCTGTGCGCGCACATGATTTGCTATAATGCATGACAGACCCTCTATACATATCTTGGAGAAATGTGATATGTGACACCTTATAGTTATGAGCATTTGAAGGGGCAAATGGACCCCAAATTTATTTGGTACGTGTTGTGGATATATTGTATTACAGGATTGGTTTAGTCCATATTACAGAAGAGATGTTGCCGAAATTTCAAAAAAATATATGCAGTATATCTTTCGAGGCAATTCGTGAGTTCTCACTTATTCTGACTCGTACACATTTTTTGAGGCAGTTCGTAAGTGCTCACTTATTGGAGCGACTCATATTTCTCGAGGCAATTCGTAAGTCCTCGCCTATTCGAGATAGATGCATATTTTTGAAGCAGTTCGTAAGTCATCACTTATTGGAGCTACCCATTTTTTTAAGGCAATCTGTAAGACCTCACCTACTTAACAGTTTATATTTCAAGTTCGGCCAACATCTAAATAATATGACTCGGACTTGGGGGACTACTGTTACGCCTATAAATTACCATTTCATACTGGACCATCTTATTGGACTCAAATGAGGCCCATCAGAAATGGGCCCCAAAGTCGAGACTCTGACGAGGCCAGCCGAGGCGCCACCGAGGCCCTAAGGAGTTCAGCCGAGGCGCTCGTCGAAATGCCTATTATTATGTTCATATGATCACCTCCTTATTGGGCTTGGACTTCGGTCCACCAACCCGTTTGGCCCATTTCACTTCCATTTCTCTATATATATGGATTCACTCACACAACTAAGGTATTTTCTACAATCTCTAGCCAAACTCCCAACTTCATACTATTGCACTCTATATATCTATCTCCGTCTGGCCGTTGACTTGATCGTCGGAGTGCAAACGATCGTCGAACCTTTTTCTCGCCCGTCCGCCTTTGCCTCTTGACGAGGTGCTACTTGCGCAAGTTTCGAGGGGATAAGGCTAGGAAACTTGTTGAAGCCATTTTTGGAGGTCAACAATAGTGCTTCCTTTTTGTTTTGTCTATGTTAAAAAAATATGCTAATTTGCATGTCTCTTGTCTATAAAGTTCGGAATGGATTACAAAGCTTGCAACCTTCTCTAATCAATTGTTCAGATGACCAACATAAATAATTAGTAGAGTTCATGTTCACTGTGAATCTTTATAAATTGTTCACGTTTTTTCTTTTGACACTATTGGGTTACTCACCGTGGGCTGCTGGACAAAATTAAATCACCATTGGCAGCCTCCCTCTTAAACTAGAGCACAGTAAAACAAATGAAATAGATTTACAAATAAGCGTGGTGTCGGAAGTGAGGACATGGCGATGGCTAGGGAAAATAATTTTCTTTACTAACCACCGTTGTGCTTTGCTGGGTCCCAAAGTTGATTCAGGGCCTGCCTGCGAGTACCTGTGGTGGTTGGAGATGGTAAGGCTTGCGACGGTGACCTTTCGACTGAACTGAGGAGGGTTTGCCTGTTTGGGCTTTAGGGGTTTTCAAATTTTTGGGGAATATGAAAATGAGTTTGAAAATCCGTTTTCTACCTTTTCTTAAAAAATAATGCCACATCAGCCTGGATACACCCTGTTTCTAGTTCCTTGGCCGAGTAGCTTGATCGTAGAAAATATAGAAAAGATGGACGTAGAGAATCCCTTCTCACAGAGGTTCTTATAGATGTGAAACATGAGATGAGTTCCACCTCATTAAAAAGGTACCCCCAAAAAATTTCACTCCACTCATGTTTGTGTGTATTCTAGCAAAGCTCTGTAGGCTTGGTTCTGTACTTGAAGTCTCTCTCTAAAAAATAATACCACATCAGCCTGGATACAACCTGTTTCTAGTTCCCTTGCCGAGTAACACGATCGTTTATCTTCACCAGATTGTCTGACTATGGCTACCACCCAAATCAACAGTGAATCCAAAATCCAATGCAGAATCAATCATGTCCTCTCCTTTACCAAGAAAAATCGTCGGTGCAATAAAGTGATAAATTTCTGGTTTGCAACGCTAATTCACTAGTTATGTAATTAATCTCCATGAATGTGACCGGAGAAACTGTGGTCTAGATACTTCTCAACAATAGCGATCAATTTGATGCTCTCGATTCGAAATTCAACAGTAATTTGCAGATGTAATTTCTGAATGTGACTTTAAATGTATTCAAAGTTGGAGTAATTTGTGGGAAATATTTTTTAAAAGAAATGTATATAATGGCTTTATGTCTTATAAAAAAAAATTATGGAAACTCTAATAACCCATTAAATGATTAAATCTATTAAAATTAAGGATAATTTAAATTTATGTAACTTCGGATTTTTTACCAGTAAAAATTAAAGAAGGACGAAAATATCTTTTTTTTTTTTTTCTTTCAACTTATATATCCCCAAATATTTTGAGACCAAGATAGCCAGTTGAGATATAAAAAAATTTAAAATGAATCGTAGCTTCCAATCTATCCTCCAAATGGATGATTATTATACATTGTGAACTCGGCAAAAAATTTTACAAAGATAACTCTTGTCTTAAAAAGTATCTTGAGGCCCATTTCTTGGCTAAACAACTAAAGAATTGACTTTTTACTATAGAAAATTGTGTGATCAAAAGTGAAATTTCTAGTAGTTATCATCGATAATGTCACTACAAATGTGACACATTTCAAGCAATTGAGGATATAGGGAGATATGTTTAGGGCATATCGAAAAAACACTTTAAAAGTGAAATGCTATTTATCATAATAAGTCATATTTAAAATAATATTTTAAAATTTTAAGTTTAATTTTTAAAAGAGAAAGAGCCAAACTCGCTCTCTTTCTGTATGTTATCATAATCACATTTAATAAAATTGCCTCAATTGTCCGCTACTAAATTTAATTCATATTGTATTGAATTATTTAAAAGGATGATCCATTACTATAGACATGAATTCCTACACTGCAAATAATGTTGGTATTCTAATTATGTTTTCTACTTTACCGAAATTTTAGTAACTTACAGCTAGCTTTAGAGGTTGTTGATCCAAAAATCAAACCAAAACAAAAGAAAGGAAAAAAGACTACTAGTTATCATTATTCTAAAAGGTGGCGCCTAGGTGAGAAGCGGGAACATAATACCCCACCTCGTGCTTTTCGTGCTTTTTTCGCACCTATATGAGTTTTTTTTTTTTTTTTTCAATATAGTATTTTATAATTTTTTATGTTTGGCAGATATTATTTTAAATATTTTTTAGATTGATTAAAAATTAAAATATATTAAAAAAACTATTTTTTTTATTATTTTTATTTTTTTTACCCCTAGGCCTTGTCTAACCTAAACATTGTATACCTTGTTATACATTAAGGGTCCGTTTGATTGCAAAGATGGAAATTAGGTTAAAAGAAAACGAATTTCAGAGTATTGAATTGTTTAGAAATTATTTTTCTATGAATTGTAAATTATTGTGTTTGATAGATATAATTTTTTACGTGAAAAATGTTGAAATAAAGGTTTTTTTTATATTCGTTTGGCTTTGTTTTACATGAAAATTTTCAATTAAAGTGATAGATTTTACTGGTATTGGGAATGAAATTTGTTTCCATTGCCAAAAAAAAAATAATAAATCAAGAAAATCATCTATCTTTTAGTGTTCATTTGATTTTGTTTTACATGAAAATTTCCAATCAAAGGGAAATATTTTTTTTACAATAATTCTTAGAATTTATTTTTATTTTCATTTTCAAAAAAAATTAAATGAAAAAAAAAAAAAGAAAAATGCTACAGTAATCTGCCTCCAAAACATGGAAAATATCTATGTTGCATGAAAATGTAGAAAATGAATTCCAAGAAAATTTTTGCCAATCAAACACCAAAAAAATAAAAAGAAGGAATTGCAATTCCATTTTCTATAGAATTTCCACCCTATCAAACACACCCTAAGTGCTTGTTTGATAAGGATTTTGTTAATTAATTTTTTGACCGTTAGAGATAAAGCGAGTCCTATCTGTGAAAGAAAAATTCAAAAATGACGACTGAAATAGCGAAATAACGATCAAAAAATTAATTTTAATTAGATTTCAAACTGTATCAAACATGCTCTAAGCTTTTTAGAACATTGCTAATTATTGAGAGAGAGGGAAGAGCGGAGTGGGTTTGAACTATATGTGGGGTACACTTCATATGATTCATTTTTTTAATACGTTTGTTTGAGCCCCTTTTTTAAGAATAAATTTTGTAATAATAATTTTTTAAAAAGTTTATGGTTGAAAAGTAAGAAAAAAATTAGATTTATATGTAAAATTATTTTATTAGCAAATTGTATGGTTGAAAATGTGAAAAAAAAAAAAACAGTTTTTTATTCTCTTTGAAATATTATTTATTATATGAGGAGAGGAAGGGGAAGGAAAGGGGAAGGGGAATTGTGGGAACTACCACCTCGTATGTGAGAATTTTACATTATTGTACTAGATCCACATGAATTCTAATTCAAATGAAAATCTTTTGAATTCTACAAAAGTATTTAAAGGTTCTAAAATGAAAGTATATAAAAGTTTACGAAAAACTTCCATTAATTTTATACAAGTCTATAAAAGATCCACGAAATTAGATGTTATCACTTAAAAAAGTCAATCAAAATTTTCAAAAGTCCCACTTGAATACACCTCCGGAAATTACTTTGTGAGCTTTCGTTAAAGTTGTAGATGCAATGAAGAGTATCTAAGAGTAAACGTGCTAAGTCGTATTCTAGATGATTATTTTCATTAAAAAAGAAAGTCGTACCTTCTTACTCGTTTCCTCACTCACGCATGATATTGTTTTTGCATTATTGTAGGCTTTCATTCTTATGAGAAACTAAAACGAATTTTTTCATGTCAGATTACTAATATACATGCGACATCCTCAGTAGAAGTCTCAGTATTGTGATGACCAGATTTATATTTTTTTTGTGCCACTAAGGCAAAAAACTGAACCAAGATTGTATAATTTGGGTCAAACAAGTGATGAGTATGCCAACTTTATAATTTTTTTCAATAAGATGTCCCACTTTTTATTGTAATTTATGAATTAATCATTTTGTTTTGAGCATGTAAAGTATTTAGTATTTTTGTCAAATCCATCATGTGATAAATGTGTTTACATACATACATGACAAATTGATGATATAGAATATGTCATGTGTATAATGTAGAAAACGATCAAGATAACATTTAAAAGAAAACATTTATTGCTTGTTTGGTTTAATTAGATAGAAACGCATGTAAGGTATGTATTAATTGTAAGTTCTACAAAACATATGGTTAAGTTTTACTTTGACCTAAATTTATAAGGAGGCTATAATGAATTAAGAAAATTAAGCCCAATATCAACAGAAAGCAACCGATCATATGATTCATATCTTCATTTTTTGGGTACCAATGCATTGCGCTTCGCTCCATATATGTTGAAAAACACAGCAGTTTTGAAGAGTTGATCGTGGTACCGTAGTGAACATAAATATCACACGTCCAAATTCTCTACTATCACCATGTCTGCATATAATCTAATAGCTCCTTTTGCCACATTATTTTTGCAGTTTTACATTCGCTAATGATGTGTTCCAAATTTTCTTTATGGTTTTGATAGAAAATGACTAACAGAGCGAGCCACAATTTACCGTCCTTGTAGTGTGCTTCCCTCACTCGTATAGGTTCATAGAAAAATCGTCATATGAAAGTCCTAATCTTTGGTGGAATATTAAGTTTATAGTGTTGGGATTTAATATCCAATAAATCTCAGACAATGATGTTACTCATTGAAAATTTTCAGTTGGCATTGATCAAATGACTAAATTAATTATCAACACTTCAATGAAATTGTTCGATCCAAAAATTACTTGGGACCATTGGAAGTGGCCCAATTTAATTGAAGACGCTCATGGCCCGCTCACTTCCTAGACGCTAATATAGGTTGGCCAATATTTACCTTACTTGGCCTGTTTTGTTGTCTTTAAGTATTAACTCGTTTACACACCTAATAAACTACCTATGTATGTTGACTCCTTTCTCATTCACAGTAGCGTGTTATTGTTTCTGCTTGGTGAAAAACCGCTGCTCTTACTTTATGCTCCAACCGACTTTTTTCCCGTTTTTTCTTTTCTTGCCTTTGCGATTGCAATAACACTGAGCATTTGTGTCCTTTGTGGGTACAGCTGTAGCGACCGAAGTGAACAAGTGATGGTGGTTTTGGGTCGTAGAGTTGAGGTTGTTGATAAGGTTGAGTTTGACTAATTGAGCTCGAAAATACCTTCTTGGAGGCATCTTCCACTTCAAATGGTATCAAAGCTCATTGGTGCGTGATTCCCGACCAAAATCAGATCTGAAAAAGGATGAAAATCGTTTGAACGTCAAAGAAAAGTGTGCTGTTCAAGGACTATCTGTTCAAGGACTATCTTTATGAGGTAGAACCAAGAGTTATTTCTACCCTTAAAGCTACTAGAATATTTGGTTCGTACAGCTGAGAAGAACAAATGATCCTTCTAAACTTGCAACCAGATTGAAAAGGTTTACACATCATAAATCATTTGTTGATGTGTAGCGAAACTGTTTGGATCTCAAGACCGGCAGAAATATCTATCACTCAAGAAGACTCATGTTATAGAGAAATGTTTACTACCCAAATAGATTAAAATCATTTGCATAAATCATCTTCAATCTTAATTGTATAGATTAAATTAGAGTTCAAATTCAACAAAATCCAAATTCTGCCAGACAGTAATATTTTAAAGCATACCATATACAAAATTCAAATATTTTACAAACTCATTCTTGCTTGATGATTATGAATATTTAAAATGCAACTCATGTTTCATAAGTTAATTTAAGGCCATGTGACAGTGAATTAAATCAACTTGCTAAGCTCTCAAATCTCTTTTAAGGTGATCTGTAAGTGTCCCACGAGTTTTAAAATAGTCAAGTATTGTGAAATAAATGCCCCGAAATGGCGCCTTGCTCGATAGTAATTCCTAGAATAACATAAAGAGGATCATGAAATAGAGAGTTCACCATGGTTTCACAAAAAAAAAAAAAATAGAGGCAAAATACAATAGAAGTTATTTGATGTTTCATTTAGCAGTACACACAATACCTAGGACCCAGGACCCAGATGAGAACATGAAAGAGCCTAAAATAAGAGATTATCTCTTATTACAGTCAGAAATGTCTCAGAAGGCTGCCAAAGGTATCTCCTGCAAGAAGAAGAAGTTCAAAATCTAATTACATAATGAAAAGGAATTCTTAAGGAAACGTAGTATACCTGCAAAACTAATGCTCTGTTTCTTCTTCACTTTCTCGTACACTTTCTTCTTCGCTTTCTTCTTCAGATTCACTTTCACTTAAATTTTTCCAGTACGGCCTAGAGATTATGAATTTAAGATCTTCATTTCCCATGTCTTCTTGTTCTTCCTGAATTTTCTTAGCGGACTTGTTGATAGCTCTCCCACAATTAAATACCTCAATCATCTGTAACGTTAGAATATCACCAAAACTGGGAGGGATCATCTTCAAATCGACACAAGATTGCAATGCTAGTCGTTGAAGTCTTGGAAAATGATCTCTTGAGGTATTCCACTCTGCAAGTTTTACACGTGAGAGTTTCAAGAATTTAAGTTCTGGGAATTCACCTTCCATAGTATCCCATTGTTCTCCCTCAAAAGAAACATCACATAATTTGAGAACCTCAAGGTACTTCAATTTCCCAATTATCTCCATTTGTTCCCGAGACGTGTGTGTATCAACTAGAGTCAATTTCTTGATATTTAAGGGCAGTGAAACTACTGTTTTTGACCCAAGCTTCAGATATTCGAGCTGATTAAGGAAGTCGAAAGAAAAACCGTGTGAAGATTCAACCCAACACTTAAGCATGCGAAGATTGGGTGAACATCCCAAAATTTTCTCATCCGCTTTATCGAAAACTTGAAGGTAAGAAATGCTTTGTAGGTTATTTTTAATTTGGAAACTCTTTTCCTTAATTGCTCGACGGCAGATAGACTCACTGAATTGTGCACCTTCATCAAAACGCATGTGTCTCAAACTCATCATATTAAGGAGGACATCCGTTATTTCAATACCACATGAATTGATCACAACAAGAAATTCTAGTCTCTGGAAGCTTTCCAATGGTGGAAGTGTGTCTGAAAGTACCAAGTACCTCACGTTAACCAGCTGTTCAATTCCGATTACAACAAAACTTGTAAATTTATTATAAACATCCAAGACCCTAAGAACTTTGAAGCTGCATGCAAATAATGTGGGCAACGCAACACCACGACATAAAAGAGAGCGCACATGTGGGCCGAAAGGGAGTGAGGGAGTAGGATTTTCCCCACAGACAATACTCAGACAATGGTATTTCTGATACATCGCCACTTCACTGAAGTACGGTAGTGGATGAGATTCATCAACATTACTGATATAAAAATAATCACGCGTGATACGATCATCAGATATAATCACAATTATTAGTGCACTAAAACAAAAATGTACGAATAGAGAAGGAAAAAGAGAAATAGAGAACTTACATATTGACAATCTTCAAAAATTTATTTTCTTCAGCTATTCTCAAGCACATTTCTCGCAATAGATCATGAATCTTAATAGTTTTGACTGAACCATCAAATCTTTTTTCAGCAACAAGTACCAGGCTCCTATCAATGAGTTTCATCGCATATTCTAATGCCACATCCTCTAAACTCTTCTGCTCTTCCTTCTTTATATATCCTTCAGCAACCCATAATGATATCAACTTTTGTATGTGGATTTCCTCGTCCTCTTTGAATGCTCCAAAGTAAAGAAAACATGGTTTCAAGTGCATTGGCAAATGATTATAGCTAAGTTCTAGTATCTGGATGTAGTAGTCTGAATTTTTGGATAAATGTGAACTTAAATTTCTTGCAACTTCTTGCCACAAGTATTCTTTATTCTCCATATTTGCAAGAACTCCAGCTATCGCGACCACGGCAAGTGGTAGGCCGTGACATTTTTTTGCAATCTTCTTCCCAACGTCTAGCAGTTCTTGAGGACAACTTTTATCTCTGAACACTTTCTTTTGTAATAAATCCCAGCATTCAACTTCTGACAGAAAAGGAAGTGTATTCATGACACAATAAGGTGACACTTTCAAACATACTTCTTTATTCCGAGTGGTGAATAAGATTCTACTCCCAGTTCCATCATCTGGAAAAAATCTTTTCAAATCATCCCA
Source organism: Olea europaea var. sylvestris (assembly GCF_002742605.1). NCBI lineage: Eukaryota > Viridiplantae > Streptophyta > Magnoliopsida > Lamiales > Oleaceae > Olea > Olea europaea. The sequence continues at coordinate 44,950 of NW_019228961.1, forward strand.
TAATTTTGTATCCCATATATCATCCAGGACGATGAGATATCGCCTTCCTTTTAAACTTTTGTAAACACCTTCAGCCAAACTTTCTTCGTCCTTGATTGCAATTGGTTCTTGCTTAACATTTTTTATACAGCTCAAAATGTTCATCAAAATATTTTTCTTATTATATGTTTGAGAAACAACGCACAAGGCTCGCTTGTAAAAATGATAGACTACGGATGGATCATTATATAGTTTATTTGCTAAAGTTGTCTTACCAACTCCAGGCATTCCAGATATAGAGATAATTTGCAATTGCTCCTTTCCTCTAACAAGTTGTTCCGCAATTTGGAGTGCGACATCTTTAAACCCCACAATAACATCTTCCAAAATGGGAGTTTCTTCAGATTGTAAGGATAAGTGTTCATCCGGATATTTTGCAACTTCTCGCAGTCCAGCCACATCAATATCGTTCTTCATTTCTTTGATGGCCATCGTAATAAGCTGAATCTTCTCAATGAGCTGAGGAAGTCTGAGGGCGAGATACCAAACAGGGGGAAACGAGTTGATAACATATTCAACTTCAAATGCTACGTCTCTGGTTTTTATTATGAGTTCTTGCTGCTCTGCTTCTTGCTGCACAGCTATACTGGTGACGGAAGATCCCAACAAAAATAGTTCCTCATGTAGCATTACAATTTGATCGTTCTGACCAAGAATCCAGTCAGACTTGTTATTTATTAGGTCCATGAGATCAACAAGAACGGAATCAACAATGAAGAGTGAAACCACACCAGTCTTTGGAGCCATATCAATTGGCATCTTTGAGACTGTGATGCAATGCTCCTTGATCTTTGATTTCAAGAGCTCGAACTTTGGTAACAAACCGGAAAGAGCTAGATCAACTGTTCCACTCTCCGGGACTTGATCATTCTTGGTGAAAACTATGAAACTTCCTATCTCATGGACCAGAGCATTGATATCCACCACTGCTTTCCTGATTTCTTCTTCCTCAGTAGTGATCTGCAATGGCCTGTCCTCAAGAACGTCGTTGACCACATCTTCAATATCCGTCAAATTAAGCCTTGTAAAAGCAATAGTGGTGGCTTCCTTCCGAGTGACCGAGAATACTACAAAGGTGAAAAACAAGGAATAAAAGAGATTTCCTACCTCATTAACCACATCTTGGATATCTATCACTATATTCTTGGTGGGCTGCAAATGCATTGATGTATCTCCAAGAAAAGTATTTAGAAATCCTAGCTCTGTCCGGAGATTTTGGAAAGCGATGTATTCTGACTTGAAACATAGGATGGATTCTACCAGTCGGGGTAGAAAATTGATAAAGACTGCAACAACTTCATTAGGACATGACGAGCTTTGCTGGTTTGGGACATTAAAGAGTTCCTCAAGCTTTTTCCTACATGACAATAGTTGTTGGAGATAGTGTCTGATATTTTCAATATCTTTTGTGTGTGTAAGCTGGTTCGGAAAATCTAAAAAATCGTTTGATGGAAGCCCAAGTTGGCAGGAAAAAGTTGACATATATTCAGACACAATCATAAGGAATGCTATTGGCCCACTAAACAGTGTATCTTCGTCTGGTGAAGAGTACTCCTCTTCGTCTCTGCCTGTTTCTTCCTCCCCTGATGACATAGGGAAAGAATGCGCGATTGCAGTGAAAAAAATATTTGTGTTTAAAAGCCTAAGGCCCTGTTCTCTTTATCGTTTTCGGGCCGTTTTCTGTTTTCGATTTTTCAAAACGGTGAAAACGTGTTCTCTTTCCCGTTTTCGAAAACGAATTTTCGAAAACGAAAACAAAATTTGTGAAGAAAACACAAAACGACTTTTTTGTCGTTTTGAGCGTTTTCAGTGTAAAACTTGAAAAAACTGAAAACGCGGGAAACACCGTTTTCAGTGTAAATTTTTTTTTTTTTTTTTTTTTTTTGAGGTGATCTTGTGGTGATTCTCAAAATTTCAAAAAAAAATTTCATTTTTTTTGTTTTGAGAAACTAACAAAAAGAACGCATTTTCAACAATTTCAAAACAAACACTCAAAACACAAAACTCAAAATGAATTTAAAACTCAAAACACAAAATTGAAACACAAAGAGAACACCCCCTAATAGATTCTACCAATTGTTTGCATTAAATACAAACTTTAAAGAAATAAGAAAAACTAGAGTATATAGCTTCCGAGCTTGTAGATCTGAAAATGGAGTTCGAAACTAGAATACGGAACAGACTAGAAATTATTGAGGGAAGAGAGTGTGAGTTTGAATTATTGAATATATGTTGGAGTACAGCTCATTTGATTCACTTTTCAAATAGAACAATGGATGTATAGAAAAGTCCACACCTGTGTGGAATCTTATTTGTGGAGTCCAAACTAAAGACAATACAAAAGTTGAATAAACAAGGTACTCAAAGAAATATATATTTTTATTTGTTTGCGCCATCATTCCATTTTTTACATAATTTTCTTTCCTGTTATCTTGTAGAATTAATCTATTTGTACAATTGTGATTAATATTGTCAAAATTTAGATCATTAATTTTAAAAATAGTTTTTCAAATAGATGAATGTGATATTGTAAAGTATGATTATCAATCAAAATTGTGGAAAAAAAATATACAAGTAACATAATTGTATCTAATATCTTCATCGGATTGATTGTGGCTACCACCCAACTCAACAGTAAATCCAAAATCCAAAATCTAAGGCAGAATCAAGCGTGTCCTCTCCATCACCAAGAAAAATCATCAGTGCGATAAAGTGCGAAATTTCTGATTTGCAACGCTAATTCACTAAGCCTTTGTTTGTCATCCTTTAAAAATTTAAATTGTTTGCTATAGTATCATTCACCATCACACATTCACACAATAAAATATTTTACACATAAACCAATAAAAATTTCTTACTTTTTAATCACACATTCTCCAAAAAATACTATTCAATCATATTCCCAAATAAATCCTATAAAACTAGGCCTAATATGTAATTAATCTCCTTGAATGCGACCATATAAACTGTGGTCTAATTATGTCTCAACAATAGCGATCAATTTGATACTCTCAATTAGAAATTCAACAGTAATTTGCAATGTAATTTCTGAATGTGACTTTTATATGAATTCGAAGTTGGAGTAATTTGTGTGAAATATTTTTGAAAAGAAATGTATATAACGGCTTTATGTCTTATGAAAAAAAGTTATGGAAACTCTAATAACCCATTAAATCTATTAAAATTATGGATAATTTAAATTTATGTAACTTCGGATTTTTTACCAGCAAAAATTAAAGAAGGCCGAAAATGTCTTTTTCTTAACTTATATATCTCCAAATATTTTTAGACGGGAGAGTGTTTGAAGTGGATTAAAATTAGAATTTTTACTATATTGTTTAAAATGTGTGATTGAAAAGTTTTGGATCCGTGAAAGATGTAGTTAATATTGATTGTTTGACTTTGACTTAAATTAAAATTAGATTTTTAATTCAAACCAAACAGGCTACAAGATAGCCTGCTGAGATAAAAAAAATTTAAAATGAATCTTAACTTCCAATCTATCATCCAAATGGATGATTGTTATACATTGTGAACTCAACAAAAAATTTAACAAAGATAACAAGTCTTAATAAGTATCTTGAGGACCTTTTTTTGGCGAAACAACCAAAAAAATGACTTTTTACAATAGAAAATTGTGTCGTCAAAATTGAAGTTTCTTGAAGTTATCATCAACAATGTCACTACAACTGCGACACATTTCAAGCGATTGAGGATGTAGGGAGATATGTTTAGCGCATATCGAAAAAACTTCTTAAAAGTGAAATGCTATTTACCTTAATGAGTCAAAGTTTAAAATAAAATTTTAAAAAACTTTATTTTAATTTTTAAAAGAGAGAGTAACAGCCAAACACTCTCTCTCTCTCTCTCTCTCTCTCTCTCATCATAATCACATTCAATAAATTTGCAAAATCGCAATTGTCCGCTACTTAAGTTATCCATATTGTATTGAATTATTTAAAAGGATGATCCATTACCACAGACCTGGATTTCTACACTGAAAATAATGTTGGTATTCCAATTTTGTTTTCTATTTTTATCGAAATTTTAGGAGCTTATAGCTTGTTGATCTGAAAATCAAATCAAAACAAAAGAAGGAAAAAGATTACTAATTATCACTATTCTAAAAGGTGGTGCCTAGATGAGAAGCGGGCACAAACACCCCACCTCGCACTTTTTCGTGCTTTTTTTACACCTACATGAGGTTTTTTTTTTTTTTTTTTAACAGTGCCTAGATGAGAAGCGGGCACAAACACCCCACCTCGCACTTTTTCGTGCTTTTTTTGACACCTACATGAGGTTTTTTTTTTAACAAAATAGTATTTTATTATTTTATATGTTTGATAGGTATTATTTTAAATAATTTTTAGATAGATTAAAAATTTAAATAATATTAAAATAAGAAAACCATTTTTTACCCTTAGGCCTCGTCTAACCTGAAAATTGGCCTCTACGCCTTGTTATATATTACGCTTTTTAGAACACCGCAAATTATTGAGAGACAGAGTTTGAACTATTGAATATATGGTTTACAACTCATATGATTCACTTTTCTAATACGTTTGTTTGAGCCCCATTTTTTTTTTTTAAAATCAATTTTGTAATAATAATTTTTTAGAAAGTCTATAGTTAAAAAGTAAGAAAAAATTAGATTTACAAGTAAAATTATTTTATTAGAAAAATGTATGGTTGAAAATGTGATGGAAGAAAATTGAGTTTTTTCTTAAAAATGACTCAAAAGGGGGCTCAATTAAACAATAGATGAAAAGAGTCCTCAAAAAATATAAGGAAATCAACATAAAGAAAAATATTGTACAACTTAAGATGCTTAAATTACTTATTGAGCTTTCGTTAAAGATGTAGATGCAACTTCGCCCCCGTTTGGCCCCTATTTCTGGAAATGAAAATATGTGGAGTAGTGTTTTTTTGAAAAATGAGTGGTTGAAAAAAAAAGAAAAATTTTCGATTTACGTGTAATATTATTTTATGAAAAATTGTGTGGTTGAAAATAGAAGAAAAAAAAATGAAATGAAAATTAATGGAGGTCAAACAAGGGTGAAGAGTATCAGACTAGACATGCTAAGTCGTATTCTAGATTTTGTTTTCATTATAAANATTTCTTCCCCCAAAGTTTAATTGATTGGACGTCTTCATGGGCCTAGTTGACGTGACGTAACAACTTTATGTCAACTCAACTCGGGAGAAGTTATTACCTGCCCGCTCTATAGAAGCGGTTGATTGATGCCTATGAACAAACACCTCACATCGTCAGATGCATACACGTGTCCCACATCTAACGGTTCTCCTCAACTATAAATACCCAAGGTTTGATAAGAGGAAAAGGTAATGAAATTCATGCAACTTAATTCTCCATAACAAGCAAATATACATTCTCCTCCCATCCTTTTTGCACAACCTTGGTACTTTTTCGATCACTAGAAGCTAACTCAACCGTCGGAGTGTATGCGGCCGCCGCCACCCCTGCTAGTTCCGACCGTGTGTATCTGACCATGCGTTGACTGTGCGCAGGAAGGATTACGTGGAGCAGCTATCGATTGGCCACGTGGAGGGTCCAATTCGCGAAGTCAACAAATTGGCGTCGTCTGTGGGAAACTTCCCATTCAAAGTTCTACATTCTCCATCGAAAAAGTCGCTGGAAAATCATTGACTTACCCTGAAAATGTAACATTCTTGAAAAAGAACAGAGTCGAATTACAACCCAGATCCTCATCACCCTTGAAAAAGGTATAGACGCAAACCCCGCCATGGATGCCTCTGAAGAAGAAGTGCTTCGAAACAATGTCACTCACCAAAGACCCCATCACCGGCGTTTCCGAGGTGAAAGAACAGCCATGTTCACTGAAAGAATGGCCCAAATAGCTACGGGCATGAGGGAGATCGCAGCTCAGAATGTGGCAATGCATTAATTCTTCATGCGAGCCCAAGGTCACAATGGTGCCCAAGTGCCCTAAGAATCTTACCCAGCTCGTGAAGTCCCTGCATCTCGTTCCCGATGCCATATGAGCCAGCACAGAGAACCCCCTTTCGAGAGAGAAGTAAGTACAGAAGTCACATCCTATGTGCAAGGGAGCCAACCAGTAGAATCGCAGTTCGGGGACAACTTCCCAGCAAAATATGAAGCACAAAGGTCATTCTGTGTCTTTGACCGGATAGGGCGCGACCCTAGTAATAGGGTCCATTCAGTGGAGAGTTTAGTTCGACAAGGGGGAGAGCAAGAACAAGTGCCCCTTCTACCTAGAAATAGGAAGGAGAGAAGAAACTTGGTTGATTGGGGTAGCCGAGGAAGAGCACCTCCACCCCCCAGAACACGCAAGATGAAGAGGACTCTGAAGGGCCGTGTCGATCTTACGAGATTGATGACGATGATGATAATCTCCCTTTCTCAAGGGAGACCGAGGCTCCCTAATGCATGCAAACTTCATACCACCTAAAATCCCCAAGTATGAAGGAAAAGGGGACCCGACGAAGCACCTCACGAAGTACATGACACGGATGAGTCTCAGGGGAGCCTCGCCTGCTTTAAAATGCAGAGCCTTCCACCTAATACTAGCCGGAGCTGCTGAAGTGTAGTACAACAGGCTGCCTCCTCTAAGCATTAGGAGTTGGCCAGAGCTAAAAAATGTCTTCTTGAACCAGTACCTCTCACATAGAGAAGGAGAGGCCCTAGTGCAATGCCTGCAAGATATGAGGCAAGCCCTTGGAGAAACGCTGAAAAGCTACCTCGCCAGGTTTACGGACGAGATTACCTACTGCGAGCAGGTCGCTAATAGAGAAGCCCTTTCAACTTTGAAAGATGGTCTCAACATGAACACTTTGTTCTAGAGGGATGTACGCAGCAAGAATCCAACCACCTATGACGAACTGGTGGAAATGATGAGAGTTGAGATTGTCAGTGAAGAGATTATTGATCACCGAAATCGTGCTGCACGGGGACTCCCTCCGCTTTAGAGGCAGGTAGGTCGAGGACCTGCAGCGCACCTTGTCACCCAGCAATGGACCTAGGCAGGGTATACAATAGCTCCCACGTCTGGACAGGAACTAGCTTTTGTTACGCTAAATGCAGTGCCAATATTGGCATACGAGAATGCCCCTGCTGAGGTAGGACCATCTAGGGGTACTGATCATAGTCGAAAGAAGAAGAAGAAGTGGTCAAACAGGCCCTTAGAAGGGGCAAGGTTCTGCAACTTCCACCAACTCTATGGACATGACACCAGCGAATGCAGAGACGCTCCGCGGTGCTCAGATGGGAAAACCTACACCCCTCCAGGAGGGACGAACATCCTCGCAGATCTACCTCCTCGAACAGGGGTGATAGGAGACAGAGAAATCAATCACCCAAGAGGATCGAGGGACAGAGGAGAGTCCGGATAGAGAAATGAGGCCCCATTTTCTGGAGGCCAAATCATAAGGGAAATTGACACAATCATCGGGAGACCTCACATCGGCGGCAACGCTAGGAATGCCCAAAGGAGCTACACAAGGGAAGCAAAGGATCCGCCAATGCTCACGTACATCGTCGACCAATCCCAAGAAGCCAACAGGATGGCCCCGATTACCTTCTCCCAAGAAGATACACAAGGAGTTCACCACCCCCACTGTGACGTACTGGTAGTAAGAGTCGTAGTAGCTAGAAACAGACTGAAACGCATGCTTGTCAACAATGGTAGCTCGGTGAACATACTGTTTGGCTCTACCTTCGACAAAATGCAATTTGAATACGGGCTAATCCCCATGACTGACCCACTGTTTGGATTTACTGGAGACAACATAATCCCACAAGGACGGATTACTCTGCTCGTTGAGATGGGTTCAGCTCCCCTAGTGGCCCAACATTTCATGGAGTTTTTGGTAGTAGACCATAGGTCAGCCTACCACGGAGTATTGAGTAGACCCGCCTTTAAAGATCTTTAGGCTGTCACCTCCATACATTACCTGTGTATGAAGTTCCCAACTGAGCATAGAATTGCTACGGTTCGAGGCGACCAGATGGGCTCCAGAGCATATTATCTAAACTCTTTACGAAAATGAGAGCCCCGCACTGTTAATGTGATCATAACGAAAATTGCAAGAGAACTCGACCTGGATGTGGAAATGCACGACGCCCCTGAAATAGGGCATACCTCCGAGCAGGAGGAAGACGTTGACATGGAAGAGGCCTTTGAAGAAGGGCACCCTCTCGAAGAATTAGACCCCCAAATAACTGGCTCAGAACAGAACACGACCCCAATGGAAGAACTTGAAACTTTCTCCGCCAACCCAGAGAACTCCAGTCAGGTCCTGCAAATAGGAAAGTCATTGTCCCCTAAAGCGAAAAAACAAATGATTAGCTTCCTGAAAAGGAACATGGATGTCTTCGCTTGGAAGCATGAAGACATGGTAGGGATAGACCCAAGGATCAGTTGCCATCGCCTAAACATCAACGCCTCCTATGCTCCATGTCAGCAGAAAAGACGGGCCCTCAACCCGGAGGGGTACGAGGTGCTCAAAGAAGAGGTCAACAAGCTTAGCCGCAGCGGCTTCATCAGAGAAGCCATCTATCCGAAGTGGATATCCAACTCGGTTCTAGTGAGGAAGCCTAGCGAAAAGTGGAAGGTGTGCGTAGACTTCATGAACTTAAACAAAGCATGCCCTAAGGATAGCTTCCCACTGCCGAGGATAGACCAACTTGTGGATTCTACTGTCGAACATAAACTCTTGAGTTTCATGGATGCGTACTCAGGATACAACCAGATACCCATGTTTCGACCTGATGAGGAGGCCACGCCATTCATCACAGACAGAGGACTATACTGCTACAAAGTCATGCCCTTCAGATTGAAAAATACCGGAGCTACATATCTGAGGCTGGTCAACATGATGTTTGCCAAACTTATTGGCAAAACCATGAAAGTCTACGTGGACGACATGCTTGTCAAAAGTCTCCAGGTGAATGAACACGTAAGTCACCTCGACCAAACCTTTCAGATTCTTAGGAAATACAAAATGAAATTGAACCCCCTCAAATGTACCTTCGGCGTAGCTTTGGGTCAATTTTTGGGGTACATTGTGAACTAAAGGAGAATCGAGAAAAATTCGATAAAGATTAGGGCCTTACTGAAAATGAGGTCGCCTTAGAAGCCGAACGAGGTCCAGAGCCTCAATGGTCGGATAGCTGCGCTCAGTCGCTTCATCTCCAGAGCCACTGATACGAGCATATCCTTCTTCAAAGTGTTGAAGCAAGGGAAGAAGTTCCAATGGACCGATGAAGAAGTACTTAGGAGAGGCACCCCTGTTATCTAAACCTAAACCACAGGAATCACTACTACTATACTTGGCGGTCTCGGGTGAGGCGGTCAGCGCATTCATAGTTAGAGAAGAAGATGACCATCAATTGCCAGTATACTATGTCAGCAAAGCACTACTCCCGACGGAAACCCGCTACCCGGACATGGAAAAACTGGCACTCGCCCTCATCACAGTGTCAAGGAAACTGAGGTCATACTTTCAGGCCCACTCAATCGAAGTTCTCACCAACTTCCCATTAAAGCAGGTACTACAGAGAATGAAAGCTTCGGGCCGCCTGCTAAAATGGGCAATTGATCTCAGTGAGTTCGACCTACTGTTCCGACCTAGACATGCCATCAAGGGACAAACCCTTGCAGATTTTGTGGCTGAATTTTCCATAGCGCCAGAAATGGAGGTGGCAATGGAACCAGCCGAGCCCCCAACATGGCGCTTGTTCGTGGATGGATCCTCAGGAAAGACTGGCTCCGGAGCTGGGATCATCTTGAAAAGCCCGGAAGGCCACAAGCTAAATTTCACAGTAAGGTTCGACTTTAAAGCCTCGAACAACGCTGTCGAATATGAGGCCCTTCTAGCAGGCCTTAGGCTCGCAAAAGAAATGCAAGTCAGAAGGCTCCTGGCAAACAGCGACTCTCAACTTGTGGTGAGTCAGGTCAACGGGAACTTTGTCGTCAAAGACAGTAGCATGGCTGCATATTTAAAATTGATCCTGGACCTAATCCCACATTTCGAGAGGTTCGAAATTGATCCAAGTCCCACGTCTCGAGAACACTCACGCAGACGCCTTGTCAAAATTAGCCAGCAGCAAAGACTCAGAGCTGCTAAAGATAGTCCCCATTAAACGCTTGTCGAAGCCCTCCATCTTCGGAGGTGAAGAATTGTTATGGATAGCAAGTACCCCAGTATGGATGCAATCTATCATGGCCTATCTTAAGGATCAATCACTACCAACTTCCAGAAGCGAGGCGAGGAAGTTAAGAATGAGAGTTGCACACTTCGTCCTACATGAGGATGTCCTCTACAAAAGAGGCTTTGCATCACCACTTCTATGATGTATAGGAGGGGAAGAAGCCACGTATATACTCAGGGAGATCCACGAGGGGATCAGCAAAAATCACTCCGGGAAAATGGCTCTGGCACACAAAGTGCTCCGACAAGGCTACTTCTGGCCAACCCTGAAAAGGAATGTTTGCCAATTCGTTCAGAAATGTGATAAGTGACAGCGCTTCTCAAATATTCAAAGACAGCCTTCTCAAAGCCTCTTCGTGGTCACCAGTCCATGGCCATTTACCAAATGGGGCATCGACTTTATTGGTCCACTTCCAAAAGGAAGAGGAAGCGCAACTTTTGTCATTGTCGCCATTGACTACTCACCAAGTGGGTCGAGGCTAAACGTCTTGCCAAGATCACCGAGGCGAATACTACAAAGTTCGTCTGGAAGAACATCATTTGTAGGTTTGGCATTCCTCACTCCTTAGTGTTCGATAACGGGAAACAGTTCGACAACAAGAAGATGCGAGGCTTATGCAAGGAACTAGGGATAAAACAGGATTTCTTAACGCCCCATCATCCCTAAGCAAATGGACAAGTTGAGGCAGTGAACAAAATTGTCAAGCATACCCTGAAAAGGAAGCTTGACACCTCGAAGGGAGCGTGGGTCGATGAGCTTGCCCACGTCCTCTGGGCCATCCATACAACTAGCCGAACCGCTGCAGGGAAGACACCCTTCTCGATGACCTACGGAGCCGAAGCCATGAGCCTTGTAGAGGTAGGGGTCCCATCGCATCGTCGGATACACTTCAATGAGATCGGTAACGACGAAATTCGAATGAGCGAACTCCACCTCCTCGAAGAAAGGAGGGATACCTCCCAAGTAAAACTGGCCAAGTATCATAGGAAGATATCCGCTATTACAACTCCAAAGTCAAAAATCGAACTCTTCGACTGGGGGACCTCGTCCTTAGGAGGGTCTTCCAATCGTCAAAGCCAACTGGGGCCAAAGTGTTTGGACCAAATTGGGAGGGTCCTTATCACATTTGCAAGGAGTCTTGACCTGATACTTTTGAAATCGAAGATATGACAGGGAGAGTACTGCCTCATCAATGGAACATCGAACACTTGAGAAAGTCTATCAATGATGAGCGTATGTTCCCATCCGATCTCGATGCTGTCTATTATGTGTCTGTCACAATCCGATCTCATTTGTAACTTCCCTATCTTACTAAGTGCTGAAATTGCCTTAGTGATGGATGATGTAACCTCTAAGTAATGATACTTCAGCTCTTTATGTCAAATCAGTTAATGAGTTGTTGCCTCGGTTATGTAATATGTTATTGTTCCGACCTCCTTTTATCGACTGGTTGTCAGTAAGTGGTGTTTATTGTTTGCTTAAGTGTTTTTCATTCATATACTCAAGTATAAACAGCTCAACACAATGAAAAGGCAGAAGCAATAATACTTAAACAAAAATTTTCATTTCATTCATTTGAAATTGAATTACAAAAGAGGCCAAAGCCATTACAGGAATGACCCTATTCTACTGGGGCATCATCTGCGCCAGCCTCAACAAACCTGTCAGGCCAGCCTCCAATAGGCCCACCGAACTCTGCCTTCAAAGACGATATATCCAGAGTAGGATGGACCTCTTTTAGCTGACCCAACAGCCCTTGGACACTCCAAGAGGCCCAATAATTGGTAAAGTCGTCATACAGGAAGTGCTCCTCAAAATGGTCGATAAAGTTCTACACCGCCATCTCCCCAGCCGACTTCATCTCCCCCTTCAGGAAGGCAATCTCCTCAGCTTGGGCCTCAGCCCTGTGTCTCAGTTTAGCTTTTCTTTATTGGAGGCCTTCAGAGCCTCCGTGGCGAGTCGGTGGCACTCATTGGCATGATCCACCCTTCTGGTCATTGCAGCCACCTAGCACTCCACTTCATAGAGCTCCTTCTTCAGCCGCTCAATCTCCTCCTTAGCAGCTGCCAGTTGGGCCTTTACTTCTTTTCTTGCTTTCTCTTCCTCCAAGGCCTTGGCCCGGGCCTCCCACATCGCGTTCCCATAATACATCGCCTCCTTAAGGCGCTTGGCGATGTCCTCCTCTTAGCATTGAGGTCTTTCACCAAGCCCTCAAGTTGGATGTTTGTGCTTAGAGCCCGGGCCACACAGGCACTGTTGGCAGCAATGAGGTCTTCGGCGGTACAAGCGGTAATGTGGTCTCTCCATTCCTCCATCCAATACTTGTTGTGGACCATCGCCATTGCCGCTATTTTCGAAGGAAGAGCCTCCAGCACCTCTTTCATTGGCTCCTCTGGATTAGTGCTCAAGAAGTCTTCTTCCTTTGAAGGACGGGCTCTCTTCCTCTTCGACTGTCCCGGAACTTGGGCAATTGGAACAACAGCAACTAGAGCTGTAGCCGGGGTAGGGGAAGCCTCGGAGGGTACAGGTGTTCTCTCTGGGATGGCCACCCTAGTAGGTATGGTGGTCTGCTTCAGGACTGGAGGCGGCCTGGCCACTGTTGGGCGCCTCGAAGGGCCAACAGTCTTCTTACCCTTCCGCAGCAAGTTGGCCTCCGAATCCTCCACCACCTCCTCTTTTGTCAGAGGCTGGAGCCTCTTGCTGCCATCCACCAGATCCTCCATCTGCTTTTTATATGCAGAGGAGAAGATCTTCAAGGCTCTAGCCTCGGCCATCATCTTCTGGATGGTCTTGAAATCAGGCCTTAGAGACATCTTCTTGTTAAAGTTATCTGCAAATAAAAAGGTAAATTATTACAAGTGTAAAGGGTCTGAAAAATTACTAGAGTATTCACTTCGGGAATTTTACCTTCAGAAGTCGTTAGATCGTGCGTCACGAAGTGAATGTTCTTCCTAATCAGCTGGTGGTATGACCTCTTCTTCGGAGTCAGCTGATAAATGATGCAGATGATATCAAAGTCGTCGGTGGATATCTCACACAGAGGAAGAGTACCTTCAAAAGCAAACAAATATCAATTAGGATCTGAACCGAAGAAGAATAAACATAAATGCAAAGCAACCAGTACTGACTAAGTGTAGATACTTCGAGGTTGTAAAAAAAGGCGCTAGGAGGTCTCCTTCCATCGTGTTCTATCTCCCAGCAGCCCAGCACCACGAGCTCTTCCACTCTTTAACGGAGCTCGACAGATTGAGTACGAATGGAGTATGGGAACCTAATGAGGTCAGGTAATACCAGCCCATCCCCAGCCACTACCTTGGGCATGTAGAGGGTCTGGAAGACAGAAAAGGGCATCTCTACCCCAAGCGATGCTTCTTTTCACAACATCCAGGAGCCCACCATTTGGCTCCAGGAGTTCGGGTTCAACTGGGTCGAAGCTAAACCATAAGACCTAAGCACTAGGCGGAAAAAAGGATGGATCGGGAGCCTAAGGCCAGCCCTAAGAATTGCTTTATTAATTGCCATGCATCCTGGCCTGGGGTAGCAGGCCCTCATCGGGTTCGGGTAGGATCAGATCTATATTGTCTGGAATCCTATACTCCACCCTAAGTCTATTGAAGTCAGCACTTTTCAACTTAGAAGGGTAATTCGACACCCCCCAATGCACAGACGTGTCTACTGGGCTATCAGGCCTCCTCCAAATATTCTCACCCTCCTATTATCACTTCGAAAATTTTAGAGGAGGTCGCCAGAATGGGCTCGTCCATTCGTACTAATTCCAGCCCCCTTCTCGAGCTACCACTACCCTCATAAGCCATTTTTTCAGAAATGAAAAATGTCAAATACTTACTGAAACTCACGAAATGGGGGTTCCACAACCGGAAATGGTCAGGGCACGCTGTAGAGTAGCCAAAAATTGGAGTTTTCGTCGAAAAAAACTTGAATAACGCTGGAAAATACACGAAGAACACCGGAAAATGCAAGAGTTTTGAGAGCAAATGGAGTTTCTGTTTTCGCAAAAGTGAAAAACTCCCCAAACACTTAAGTCCGCCTTTTATAGGACATCCTAGCCGATCTCCATCGTTGAATTCGAATGCAATCAATCTAGGCCGTTGAAATGAAACACTAGATTTGATCTACGCCCAGGATCTAACTATGGCCTTCACGCTCACGTAGAACGCGTTACCTCGATCACCATCAACCGTCTACAATAAGTAGTCACAGCAGCCCTTTCTGGGAATGGGCATCACACGCAACTGTCGCCTTGGAAATATACGACAGCTGTCAAATCATTTAACGTCAGAAATGTGTGCCTCAGATCGAGCAAATGAGCCCCTTACTCAGCTTTACAAAGCTTATGTGCACCTGACGCAAAGTCCCCTATGGATCATCGCCTCGATCGCTACATTTCCTCTTAAGCTTTACAAAGTTTTAGCCATCTCCCAACGCGTCGTCCCCTGTGGGTCAGTGCACCGGTGACAGATGGGCTCCTCACAGCTTTACAAAGCTTATGCGCACCTGACGCAAAGTTCTCTGTGGATCATCCCTCGGTAGCTGTGTTTCCTCTTAAGCTTTACAAAGCCTTAGCCATCTCTCAATGCATCGTCCCCTATGGGTCAGCGCACCGGTGACAGTTGGACTCCTCACAGCTTCACAAATCTTTGACACACCTGAAGCGAAGTCCCCTGTGGGTCATCACTACGGTCATTGTATCCCCTCTTATGCTTTACAAAGCTTTAGCCATCTCCCAACGTGTCGTCTTCTGTAGGTCAGCTCACCTGTGACAGATGGACTCCTCACAGCTTCACAAAGTTTATGCGTACCTGACACGAAGTCCTCTGTGGATCATCGCCTCGGTAGCTGCATCCCCTCAAGCTTTACAAAGCCTTAGCCATCTCCTAACACGTCGTCCCTTGTGGATCATCGCCTCGATAGCTACATCCCCTCTTAACCTTTACAAAGCTTTAGCCTTCCCAACGCACCGTCTGGTTGGCTAGCACATTGGTTACGCATCAGCTCCTTCCTTGGGCAGTAATGAAGCCTTAGTACGTCCGCAGAAGATATGCCCCAACCTTTTTCGCTGCGGTAAACACAGAAAACCATCCCACAAGCTCACAAACCACGATTCGTATCCCGAGACAGGCATACCCGATCAGGAAAACAAGTTCACTCGTGATATAAATATTCATGTATGAACTTGGGGTGACCACTATTACACCCCCTATCTGAACCACTTCGAAAACTCTTCCACTATGTCGAACAAGGAGTCCAACATCCATCCAAAGTGGCTCTGAAGTGGCTCCACCACTGATGTTGGCCGCTATGTTAGACGCACTGCGAGGCACAAGCAATTCTACTGAACCAACCAAAGCGTTCTTGCCTCTGACCCCGAAGTGCAATGCTCTCCGGCGATCTCTGTCAGAGGATCCGTCTCCAATTTCAAAAAGAGATCTGTGTCAAGATCCTTTCTTCCCCCAAAGTTAAATTGATTTGACTTCTCCATGGGCCTAGTTGATGTGACGTAACAACTTTATGTCAACTCAACTCGGAATAAGTTATTACCCGCCCACTCTATAGACGCGGCAGATTGACGCCTATGAACAGATGGCTAACACCGTCAGATGTATACATGTGTCCCACATCTAATGGTTCTCCTCAAATATAAATACCCAAGGTTTGACAAGAGGAAAAGGTAATGAAATTCATACAACTTAGTTCTCCATAACAAGCAAATATACATTCTCCTCCCCACCCTCTTTGCACAACCTTGGTACTTTTCCAATCATCAGAAGCTAACTTGACCGTCAGAGTGTATGCGGCTGCCGCCATCCCCGCTGGTTCCGGTTGTGTGCATCTGATCGTGCGTTGACTGTGCGCAGGGAGGATTACGTGAAGCAGCTATCGATTGGCCACGTGGAGGGTCCAATTCGTGAGGTCAACATAATGAATTAAGAAAATTAAGCCCATATCAACAGAAAGCAGCTGATCATATGATTCATATCTTCAATTTTTGTGTACCAATGCATTGTGCTTCGCTCCATATACGTCAAAGAACACAGCAGTTTTGAAGAGCTGATCATGGCACCATAGTGACCATATATATCACATGTCCAAATTTTCTACTATTACCATGTCTGCATATAATCCCATAGCTCTTTCTTTTGCCACATTATTTCTACAGTTTTACATTTTCTAATGATGTGTTCCAAATTTTCTTCATGGTTTTGATAGAAAATGACTTACAGAATGAGCCACAATTTACTGTCTTTATAGCATGCTTCCTGTCGACCTTCGAAAATGGCTAACAAGTGTCGTTAGAAGATAATGTAAATATGGACCTGTTTTGTAGTATTTCTACTGTAGATATGAATGTTTGTGGAAGAAGAAGATAGAGACAAAGGAGAGATATATTATGTTCTCTCTTTTTATTCAAAGATCCATCCCCTTAAATGATACAAGAATTGTCTAGTTATAGTGATTAGACCAACGTGGCCATCATTAGATTAGAGCCACGTGGCTTGATCCGACGACCCTTGACGTCACGTCAAATCTACTTCATATTAATTACATTGACAGACTTTTGACAAGAGGTCAGCTACCCTACAAATCTAGGCTGACTTCTCTGACACTTTATAAATGGGTACGTCGCATCAATCAGTTGACATCAGATACTCCAGGGAGTTCAGCAATAAGGGGTGAGCATGGGTAGGACCACCTCGGCTGATCTTAATATAACGACCTCGGCATCTAATCGCGACTACTTCAGATGTTGTAGTTCTTAGATGATTGACACGTGTAAATATGGGGGGAGGAGGTCCGTATGGCCATTCTATATGACTAGTAACAATATCCCCTAAGTCTATGTATGATCATTCACGTGGTACATAGAGTTTAGGACTTTTTGGATAAAAGAAATCCATGCGGTAATGTTAGTCCCTCAAGTCTAATTTGTTTGAATATTCGGATGAGAATTTTAGCCCTACCAAACGTGTATTGTCAATAGCCATCGGAATCGAGGTCGAGGCTCATATGCCCTTTACATATAAGTGGCATTTTCCTTAACGTATATGGATAGCCGAAGTTTTAAATGCCCAAGTTGTTAGTTGTAAAATTAGAGGTGGTTTCATCTTGACCTCTTCTTTGAACAGCCTTCTTTTACATGGTTTGGTTCGATGCTACGCATAGGGTGGGGCTATGCCTTCCTTTACCCATTACGCCTCTCTTCTTTGGATGGGGTTGAAGTCTTAACCCTCTTAACAAAAGGGTCGGCATTCATCTTTTAAGCCAAAGCTTCCTTAGGTAATATAATTCTATGAGGCTTATGCCTGAGCTACTTTGACTGGAGAAGACAACAAATCGCACTTTTTTGTCGCTGCTATTGAGGTGTTAGTTCATATTGGTTGATGTTATAGGGCCCGCCTCGACAATTATATACCTTAACGCCTCTTTTCGCAAGAGGAGCTAGCCTAAGGTGGCCAAAATTGGCGCTCATCCTTTTAGGAGAGGCCCTTTGCCTTTCTCATAGGGATAGTTCTTAATATTTTCGTCCCCTGACTACATCTTTTGGATGGGATGGGGAAGACAGCAAATCATTTTTCTGTGGGGGGCTTGCGCCCTTGGTTCACTGATCTGCTGCGAAGGTTGGCTCATGTTTGCCGGGGTTTTGGAGCTCAACCGAGTAGTTTTATGTCTTAGCACTTCTTTCTACAAAAGGACTTTGGCTGGAGTGATCGATTTTTAAGGGGACATCTCCCTGGGCTTATACCTTTTCTCCTCTTGCGGTCAATCTTGGTTGGCCTGTATGCAAGCTAGTGCAGCTCGTCTTTCAGGTCTAATCCTAGGTGGGGGATGTATGTATCTATGGGCGAGCTTAGCTGCGGCTCCTGGTTGAAGTTGTACACCCTGATTTTCCACTGATGAAGGGTTGAAAAGATGTGGTCGTCTCAAGGAGAAAAGAGGGAGTCTGGCCTGAATGAGCGAAATGTGGGGTCGATTCTGTCTGTTTCCTGTAGGACTGTTTCTTGTAGGATCGTTTCTTGTAGGACCAAGCCTGTTAAAGATACTGGCCCATCTCTTTGGCACGTTAGCTCCACTTTGGCAGTCTCCTCATTCATTTGGTCGGAGGGCTAGTCGACAACCATGTCCACATCCACCTCTCTTTCCAACAGAACGACTTCCTCGTTTTGTGAGGAGTTGGCCAATTGACCTTGCATGTGCTCTAGCAGTTCTTGCATTGCAGTGTTTTGCCGAAAGATGGTTCTCACATTTGCGGTGACGGTGGCCAACTCCCTGGTGAGCCTTCCTGCTAGCCTGGGCTTGCTCCTCGAGCCACTTCTTCAGTGGCAAACTGCGGAGGTAGCTGACAGTGGCTCCTGGATTATTGGTGCACTTTGTGGGGATGCTTCCTCACCAAAGTGTTCTTTAGTCTTTCTAAGTTTGGTTTCTTCCTTTGTCGAACTCATGGCGACCCTTCTTGATAAATAACATTTCTTTGGCTCTGTTTCTAGGGTTGTTTTCCTTTACTCAAGGGTTATAGGAGAGCTTATTTTGAGTTGCCTCTTTCAATGCCTCGGTCAGGCCTTGTGTTGCTCTTTTCCAAGAATGTCACCTTTTGTTCAAAGGCTTTTTGATCCTTTCTTGGGAGACTCTTAGATTTCTTTGCTTTTAGATTTTTGTGGTTTAGCTATTCCAAGTTTCCCACAAACGACGCTAATCTGTTAACCTCCGAAAATGGTCAACAGGTATTGTTAGAAGACAATGTAAACTTGAACATGTTTTGTAGTATTTCTACTGTAGATATAAATATACAAATATAACTAATTATAACTAATTTTCTCCAATTAATCTTAAAATTTTACAAATATAAATAAGGGTAAATTAGGAAAGTTATTGACAAAAATTACTTTTTTAATAACATTAAATAAGATTTCTTAAATTGTATGAAAAATAAAATCAATCTATACAAATGGAACAGTGGAGCACAAGTTTTTCCCTTCTTGCTAAAGTTTTGGAAGTTAATTATGATACATTCATCACACAAATATTTTAAATCCTTTTGCAATGATATGGTACTTTAATTCCTTGACCACGAAGCGCTGCAATTTTTCGTTTGTGCTTTCAATTTTTTCGTTTGTGCTTTCTGAATAATCCATGGAGCAAGTACGGAAAAGTAGATCTTTCCGAACCAAATTGTCTTAAAATATTGTTAAGAGACATCATCGATCCCTCCCCACCAGTCAAAATTAAAGGTACCAAGGAAATGAAATGGATAAACTAAGGCTCTGTTTGAACACCACACAAAAAGTAAATTTTTTTGAAAGAAAATATAATTAAAGAGTTGGGAAATAATTTTAAATTTACGTGCAAAATTTATTATTATAAGAATGTGATTAAAAATAAATTTGATAACTTTGAATTTTAAAGAATAAGGTTCAAATAGGGGCAAAATGAGAGTAACAACAATAAATTATTTAAAATGTTTCAATCATTCAGATCCACAAACTTTTATACTAAGCTCTCGTTTTGTAGTAATTTTCACCCCAAAAAATAAATTTTTGACCATTATTTCAGTCCTCATTTTTTACTTCTTCATTTACAGGTGAGACTACTTTTTTCTCTAACGATCAAAAAATCAATTCTCATAATCACTATCAAACAAACGCTAAAATTTATTTTCAAATAGAATAACATTCTGATTATTTCTAGACAAGTTAGATCTGTATATAAGTCCAGAATACAAAATTTCATTACAATGACATGCTAGAATAATATTTTAAGGATCATGCTACACTTACGAACTTTTTTTTATAAAATTCTTTATTCACTACTCACAATAGGAGGTGAAAATCACGAGCTGGCATTTTTTAAATTCACGTGGGGGCCACTTGTTGTGAGAGTAAGTAACTAATTTTGTACATATATATTTATCAATATTTTAAACGGAAAATTGAAGCAATTGTCGGTAACGTATGCTGTACCAGTTTGTCTTCCATGTTTAAAACAATCATTTTAGTCCTCAACCTTCTAAAGTTGTGCACAAGTAGTCCTTCATGTTAAAATGGCAAAATTTTAACTAAAAGGTCAATTAAATTAATAAATAAATAGGCTCATCGCAACATCTGATTACTACATTGTGCAACATTCAATTGTGAACCTCCATCAACTGAGAAGAATTATGAAATAGTTACTGATTGGTTGGACCTTTTTTATGTTACTTTTATTCTTAGCTATTTTTTAGGGTAAATCTATTAAATACAAAGAGAATTTATATCATTCTTGATAATTTTAGTATTTTGAAAAGTTATAGAAGGCAGAAAGTGTGAGTTATACATGTCAACGATCCTTTTTTAATCTTATACATGGTCTCAAATACTTTTGGCCCGAGGTAGCCTCTTGAGCATTATAAAAGTCGTGGACTGCTACTCATAAATTTGACACATTTATTTGACAAATAATCGTGACCTTTAATTTAAATCAATTCATTTATAAATGTCTTATGAATTTTAAGTGGTTCTAACAAACTCTCTTATTATCTTAGTGAAATATATATTGAACATTGGATTGATTTAAATTAAAGGTCATGATTATTTGTCAAATAAATGTGTCAAATTTCTGAGTATGAGGAACGATCTCAATTTTCTACTCCATTCGACCCATAAGAGTGAATTATTCAAATGGTCATTGAACTTTGCAAAAAGTTTTCACGGGGTCATCGAACTTTAAAAATCATCAAATTCATCATTGAACTTTGCAAAAAGTTTCCACTAGGTCACTAAACTTTAAAAGTTACATCATTCATCACTGAACTTTACAAAAAAATTTCACGTGGTTATTGAACTTTGCAAAATGTTTCCCACAATTTAGTGACCTCTTGGAAACCTTTGCATTTAGTAACTCCTTGAAAACCTTTTGCAAAATTCAGTGATGAATTAGTTAGTGACCTCTTGGAAACCTTTGCATTTAGTAACTCCTTGAAAACCTTTTGTAAAGTTCAGTGATGAATTAGGTGATTTCTAAAATTCAATGACATCGTGGAATTCTTTTGTAAAGTTCAGTGATGAATTCGATGATTTTTAAAATTCAGTGACCCCGTAGAAATCTTTTACAAAGTTCAGTGACCATTTGGATAATTCACTTAACCCATAAAGATAGGCTTATTTCTATTTTTGTACAAATTAAGAAAATGTGATCAAAATAGTTGAAAATATAATTTTTCATTACAATTTTTCTGATATACCCTACATTAAATAATAATTTAAATATGAATAATTCATATTTATTGATAATAACACACATTAAATAGAGGTATATTAGAAAATTAAGAAAGCAACTAAAATCTCGACGAAGAAAGTGACCTATAATTTGGGATTAAAAAAAAATAAATTCCATCTTTATGGGATAAAAGGAATAGGATGAAAATATCTTTCAAGCTATACCTCTACATGTATGATTATAATTTATAATATATTGTGAATTCAACAAAAAAATTTAACAACGAAAACCTTCATCTTCAAAAAGTCTTGACAACCATTTTTGCCGAGACAACCAAAAATGAATTTTTACAATAAAATTGAGTTGTCAAAAGGGAAAATTTTCTTATAATTATCATCAATGACAATGTCACTATAGTTACAATACATTTCGAGCAATTGGCATTGTATGGAGGATATGCTTAGAGCATTTCTAAGAGACTTTTTAAAAGTGAAATACTATTTATTTTATTGAGTCAAACTTGAAACTAGGCTTCAAAATACTTTTATTTGAACTTTCTAAATAAGAGAATGGGTTTGCCTCTATATTTGAAAAGTCGAACTCACTCTAAATTTATGTATTTTATAATGATTACATTTAATAAAATTGAAATTTTCAACTCTACACTACTTGCATTATTCATATTATACTGAAGCTAAAAACCTCTTTAAAATATATGTATTATTTGAAAATAAAGGAAAATAAATAAATAATCTTTGAAAAAGTTAAAAAAGAAAAAAGAAAAAAGGAGCAAAATATAAAGAGTTTATTGAAGTGTACAAAAAATTTTACTTTTTCAATTTAACAATAATTTCTATTATAACCAAAATTCTCTTTACAAAGAAAGAGCTTCTTGAAAATGCTCTTACACCTTAACAAATATTCACATTGTTTAAAGTTTTTATTAAAAATAAAATTGACTCCATGTAATTAAATACGATGGTACATTACTTCAATGCCGCTGCGAGTAACATTAGTATTCTAAATTTCTTTTCATTATCCAAATATCACTAAATCGTAACCCCGCCTCCCCTTTTTTTGCATCTACAAAAAATGTATAGTTACGCGATGTATAAAGCAATATCTTGAATACTCACCCTTCTTTATGGTCCACATTGAATCCATAATAATATTGAAAGAACGCTATTACTAACTTTATTATGATTTTCATCTGGATGCTGTAAATAAATGTCTCATTTTAAGGCATACATAGATTATCTATGTATAACTTTATTACAACTTTTATATATATGATATAAATAAATGTCTCTTTTTAAAGGATACATTGAATGTCGTCGTTAACTAACTTTAATACAGTCAAGATTTATATCTCGTACAAATGTTTCTAAAACATGGTATCAAGGCAACATGAGAATTATGATTATAAAGAGCATAACATGCTGTGCAGAATAAAAATGCTGTTAGATGTTATGAAGACGAAAAAACTATTGCTTGGATTTGAAGAAGAAGAAAAATCAAAGACCAATTTCCATCTTCTTTCCAATTATTCACTTCCGAGTGATGTTATACTTGTCTTGTGTTCCCGTAATCTATTATGTTTTGTTAATTGTTTAGATGCAAGATAATATAGAACCCTATGTTCTAATATTATTTATATGATTTTGACATTAAGACAATTGTTCAGTTGAAATGTTTGTTATACTGTCAAGTCATATATAAGGGTAGGTTTGATTGATCTGTAAAGGGACCATTGAATAATATTATAGGAACATTGACATTTATTTCAAGTAAATGTTATTGAACTTCGGAATTGATGTTGATATTGATAAATGTAGGGACATAGGAGTACTAGTATTTGTTCACTTAATCAATTAATCATTATATAGTAAGCAATCGAAGATACCGACTTAAGTTTAATGATTATTGAGATAATTAACTCTATTCGGATACATTTGTGGAGAATAAACATGAAATAAACTTTTACTAATTTTTGAAAAGGGAAATAAGGTTTTAAAATTGAATTGAACACTTCCCAATTTCTATTATAATTGCCCACCCTAATTTATTATTAGTTATGCCAAATATTTCGCATGTTATATAGTACTAATATTGCAATTCATAAAAATTATAACCAAAAAC
This sequence comes from Olea europaea var. sylvestris, assembly GCF_002742605.1. NCBI lineage: Eukaryota > Viridiplantae > Streptophyta > Magnoliopsida > Lamiales > Oleaceae > Olea > Olea europaea. The sequence goes on from NW_019228961.1 coordinate 68,549, forward strand.
ATAATGTCGAGTGGTAAAATGATGCCTCTAGTTAATTATTTGTTTATTTTTTAATTAAATTTATAGATTATCTATTTTGTAGATTCACGTGTCTCTACAGTCGAACTGTATCATGTCTTGATGTGGGAGCCTATGACCTCATCAAATTGTGTCAAGATGCTAACGAACTCAAGGTTTGTTGTGTGTCTGTCTGTTATATAGAAAATTCTTATTGTCCAAAATGACACTTATTACATTTAGAAAAAAACAAGTATATTTTAAGCTTTAAGTACAATAGCTGAACATAAATATAAGAACATAATTGATTATATCTTGGCACAATTCAAAATCTTGTTTTTGACTTTATAATATCTTTGAATAGTTATTTTTTAATATTACGTATCAGTATTGTCAAGACATGTTGACAATAGCTTCTTTCGCCTGCTATACTTCTCATGAGAGAAACATAGTGTGCCACGAGCAAATGTCTCATGCTTTCCTTTTCCATTTTCATTTAGCTAGATTCATTACATTCTCGTTTTATTGCGTAACTGCAATCAATGACATTACATAGGCTTTATTAAAATACACACACACAAACGAGGCCATTCCTCTTACTCATAAATTTAACACACTTATTTGACAAATAATCGTGACAGTTAATGTAAGTCAATCCAAGAATCAATAAGTATTTCACCAATATCGTGGGAGAGTTTGTTATATTCATTTGAAATCCAAAAAAAATATTGAGTATTAGATTGACTTAAATTAAATGTCACGATCATTTGTCAAATAAGAGTGTCAAATTTATGAATAGTGGGACAATTCCAATACACACACTCACATATATATTAAAAAACACTAGTAATTTTTTTTTCCAACTCTGGCATTGAATTTATTGTGTTGCTTAATTTTCTTCATCAACAATGCGCAAAAAATGGTGATCTCCAGCTTGTCTCTCCACCTACTAATCCTCCACCTCCACGCTGCCTCCATGGCCGACTGTGAAGATACAACACCGACTTCAAGGAAAATTCCATATTTGCGTGGTACACTCATCTCATTTCTTGAACCTTCTTCTTCAAGGAGATTGAAGAATAATCTGGATAAATTTTGGGAAGATTCTAGATTTTTCCACTTCCAGCCATCTCTAGAGAAAGAAAGAAAAATTCACCTCCATTCTAGAGCTTTCTAGCATCCACTGCCATTGAAAGATTTATAAAGAATTTTGTTGAAGTCTCATCCACCAACAATAGCTTCGTATATATATGTGTTTAGCCTTTGAATTTTGTGAAGTGAGCATCAGCGATGTGAGAAAGTGTGCAGAGATAATTAAGAATAATTAGTGCTCCATTGAATATTATTTAGTGGTGCGTTTGTCTTAAATTGTGTAAGTGATTTTATATCATAAAATCGTTTTCTTTTGAGGTTTAAACTCAACAATTTGGTATCAGAGTTCACTAATTTGGTATTAGAGCAAGGTGATTGGGGACAAATTTTTTAGCTTTTTAAGTTCGTGCACAATAGGATATTGTGAAGGTTTTGTAAAGTTTGCTTGATTACGAGGAGGTAAATTAAGTCACGATAAGCGACCGACAATTCAACAATCAAAATTATGCCACATGACAAATTTTTGCATGGAGTCGTATCTCTAAGGACAAGACTTGTGGGAAGTTGTTGGCGGAAGTGACGTAACACCATCTGAGGAAGCCAGAGCTCTGAAGTAGTGGAAAATCAAAGCGGGTAAGGCTTTGTTTGTAGTAAAGACGATGATTGAGGAAGAATTGCTGGTAAACACCCCGAAAGAAGCATAAGATACATTGATCTCACTATTCTAGAAGAAAAATGATCTAAGGTTGCTGCTTTTAGAGAACGAGCTTCTCTCGATTACTTAAGGTAAATTGACGGTAAGTTAATATTTCAACAAAGTTAAATCCTTTTGTCTTGCAATTTCAAAATTAGATTTGTCGAGTAAGATTTTGGAGTCCATATGTGTACAATCCGTCCACGGCTTTCCGCATGTCGGCCCTAGCCCAGTCACTCACTCCAACATGTATTCATGCACCACATATTCATTCCTTTAGATTATGAACGTGCTATGCTCAATATCAATGGCACTTGCAAACTCGGAGCTCAGGATAACTCGACTAGGTTTGTCAAATGATCTAGGGTATCTCCGAACCCGATTGCGTAACAATTTCATGGCCAAGTCGATATGCTGAAACAAAAACACCAACAAAAAAGAAAAATTGTCTATATATCATAATAAATAAACCAATAACTTCTGTAAATATAATAAATAAAAATGTCAATACACTTACATCATAGATGAGCTAAGCTGAGGATATCTTGAAACACTTTTTAGCGTTCGAAATTGTCTTCTCCCCGATCTTGCAGCAATCTTTGAAAAATCAAAAAGTGAAATGTTACAAAAAGAATAAATGATACTCATATATACTTTAGTAAAATCATAAAATACTTACTCGGACTTAAGGGATTTGAGCCATTCATTGAACGCCCTGTGTCTAACTATGCCGATCTTGCGGAAGAGATTAGGGAATGTCCCATCCACGAACGTCCTTCTCTTCGCCTTCGCCGTATAGGGAAAATGATGTACTATGACAACAATCTCAACCTTTTACTGACCATCAGCTCTAGCTTCAGCAGCACGCTTCTGACCCTTTTTACCATCGTAGCCCCCTCCGACATAAAGACTATGTCATCCGTCGTCTCTGGCATCCTCTTGTCCTCCGCCACCCCCTTTACCTCATTGATGTGATATGGGTTTCGCCAAAACGAACCAAAGCATTGGAGTTTGATTGGAAGAAACCTAAACCAAGTTCGGGTCTTCGGAAAGCTAATATGGGTGGCACAATTGATGGATCGAGGCACGAAGCATATTATGTTGAAGTCCATGAGCTAAATGACAACTTTCGTGTTAGGGTCGAAGTCCGGAAGCCTATGAAACAACATGATTCAAGCAGCTGAAAAAGGGACCAAACCATAACTCCATGTGACCGCATGTGTCGCAGGCATGCGATCGCACAAGTGGCTACCGAAACTCGAGAGGCGGCAACATCTTCAACCATGCGACCACACCAAGTTCTACCATGCAGTCGCATGGGCAAAACTGAAGACGCGAATTTCCAATTTTTGTGAGAATTTTTATTTGATTCAATTTCTTATTTTTGACAAGTTTCATTATTTTAGGATTCTAGAATTTTGTGGTTTCCTTGTTTCTTAAGGTAGTATAAATTATTTTCTATTTTTCATTATTGAACAGACTTTGATATGAGAATTAATTTAGAGAGACGATTTGCTTCCAAACCTTTGTTCTTTGGGACTTTGAACCTATCAAGGGATCCAGTTGGGATTTCCTGTGGCGTTCACAACCTTGGGTGAGGTTCTTAAATTGTGTAATTAGGAGATCTTCGATTTAATATATCATTGGTTGCCTAATTCATCGTTTAGGAATTAAATCCATAAACTTCGAATCAAATATGCCGGAGGATGTAATGTGTAGGTTTGAGCGAATGTTGAAGGATATGGGTGATAGGATAGAAAGGATTGACACATCGGTTACCAATTTGCGTATGGAACAACGGGTTGAGGTGCCTAATGCTAGGAGACCGGGATGGCGGGAACCGAGGGTGGAATTGCATGATGAATTTGGTTATGGTGGTGATGTGGATGACGTTGGGTTCAATAGAGTTGAATTGGGTGGAATGAGGAATAGAGGAGACAGGTTTGAACATCGGGGTCGAAATAATTATGGAGATGACGTGGATGGAGGTATGAGCAACATCAAAATGTCCATTCCACCATTTAAGGGTAGGAGTGATCCGGAGGCGTATCTAGAATGGGAGAAAAAGTTGGAGCTTATCTTTGAGTGTACTAATTATTCGGAGGAGAGAAAAGTGAAGCTTGCAGTTTTGTAGCTCACTGATTACGCCATCACTTGGTGGGATCAGGTGATCACTTCAAGGCAAGAGAATGGGGAGAGACCAATCCGGACATGGGATGAGTTGAAGGCAGTTATGAGGAAGAGGTTTGTACCTAGCCATTACCATAGGGAGCTTTATTAACGATTACAGGGGTTGTACCAAGGGTCAAAAAGTGTGGAGGATTACCACAGAGAAATGGAAATTTTAATTATTCGGGCTAATGTGGAGGAGGACCGGGAAGCCACCATGGCACGTTTCTTGAATGGGATGAACCGTGACATTGCTAATGTGGTCGAGTTGCAACACTATGTAGAACTTGAAGACATGTTGCATGTGACGATGAAAGTGGAGCAGCAATTGAAGAGGAAAGGGCCGACTAGGACTCCATCGGGTCATAATTCATCTTGAAAGCCTAGAAGGGAAGAAGAAAGGGTTGATGTGGCTATGGCAAACAATAAAACTGGCTCACCGAAGGCAAATGAAAAGGTTGTTGGCAATACTACAAATAAGGTGGGTTCACAAAATACTAGGAGTCGGGACATTACATGCTTCAAATGTTTAGGAACGAGGCACATTGCATCTCAATGTCATAATAAAAGAGCAATGATTTTTAGTGCCCACGGGGAAGTGGTTAGTGTTAGCGATGGAGATGGGATGCCCGAGCTAGAGGATGTTAGTGGTGGTGATGTGGTGGAGTATCTGGTGGACGGTGAAGCACTTGTGGTTATGCGCGCACTGAACACTCAAATCAAGGTGGAAGGAGAGGAGCAATAATGGGAAAACATCTTCCATACCCGATGCCAAGTTGCAAACAAGGTATGTGGGTTAATAATTGATGGGAGATGTTGTACAAACATTGCTAGTACTAGGTTGGTTGAAAAATTATGTTTAACTACAATTAAACACCCTAGGCCATACAAATTACGATAGTTAGATGACCCTGGAGATGCTAAGGTGAATAAACAAGTAGTTGTTAATTTTTCTTTTAGGAGTAGCCGCAACAAGTGTATGATGATCAAGTGAGGTTGAGAGGTGAGAATGTGAGAAAAAATAAAGATAAACAAAATGAGAGCTCGAGAGAAAATGGAGAGGTGGCTAGGAGTGATAAAAATCGAGTGGGGCCAGAAGAAAAAAAAGAACGAGCGCTTGAGCGGAAAGAAAATTATAAAGCGAGTTTCTTCGCGAAAAAAGTGTGTCTGAACGGGAGTTGGAGAGGTCTAACACATCCCTCCCTCTTTTCTATAACTCTTTGATGCAGGACTATGAGACGTTGATGCATTTGGATTTTCGTAAAGGGATAACACCTTTTGAATATCCGGTCAATGCATCTCATTTGGAGAGCATCATGAACTTCGATGACGGGACTGTCTTTCATTGTAATACTCCAAAATTTTATGCTCGTTTAAATTTTCTTTTAGGTTAGCGATTTAATTTTCAATATTATTTTTGACCATAAGAAAAAGGGGGCACCACCTTTGTAGTGGTTAATGATAGAGGTAGCTAATGAATGCAAGCATGAAGTGTTAAATGTTGTGTATACATGAAGTGATTATTAGTAGTCGAAATTCAAGTCAAGTTTGAATTTGAATGAAGTGGATTATCTTGTTAGAACTTCAATTGACCAAATGATTAAATTATTTTGTTGGGATTTATTTTACAATCTACAATATTTGAATATGTAAGTTGGATACAAATTTAATTTGGGATACACTTTGCTAATAATGAAGGTTAGAGGGATTAAGTTATATTATTTGGAAAATGAGAGACTTCCTTTGTAAATCTAGAATTTATGGCCACTTATTACCCTATAATCAACCCACTTGTCATTTATCATTACCATACACTTATGCAATAGACCAAACATGTGTAGAAGTAAGAAAAAAAAAAGAAAAAAAATGGAAAGAAAAAGAGGTGAGGCGGTGGAGATGGATAAAGGAGGAAAAATATCAAATATATATATATATATAACCATTGTCATAGAAAAAAATTTCTTCACTTTGCAAAACATTTGCACACACAAATAGAGAGGAAAACCGAAAATAAGAAAGGAAAAGGAAAAGGAAGTAAGCCTAGCACTTTCAATTCATATCTCAATTGAAGTTTCTTCAAGTTTTACGGTAAGATACTTTCTATGCTTAAGGGGTATGATTTTCATGGTAATATTTATGCTTAAGTTATGCATGAAAAGCCATAATATGCATATGGTGGACAAGTTCACAAAGTTAGATATCTATTTATGCCTTAGGACAAGTCCAAAGGGCACCGGCAAGCCGTAAGGTGCAAGTATGTATTTGATTGCATTCTTTTGTGTAGTATTATCATGATAAAATTCAAGCGCGGTATCTTACTGAGTATTTCTTATACTCATAGTATTTTATACTAAATTTTCAGATCCATGACCGTTGGATTGATGGAAATTAGTTGGCAAGAGCGATGATGGGTTAAGGACAATGATATTTTGCATTGAAAGTTTCCTTTTGTATGTTTTGATCGATGACTGTTTTTCCATCTGTTTTCTTAAGGTATTATGAAAAAAAATATGTACATAACATGATGTAGTATGGTATTAAAAGTAAATTTTGTAATCATATCTTTCATGTTGTGTTAAGAGAAAATTTTTAGGAAATTTCTCTTTGCAAGTGACAAAAGGCAGAAACGGGACAGTTTTGGGGTCAACTTCAAAACAATGTTTCTAACTCTATAAACATCCGTTCAAGACTTTAAAAATATTTCTGTGCTCCTCTTTGATTTTTCTAAGTATGACCGCAGGAATCACTCAATTTGGATATTTATAGCCTGAGATATAAATTTCTAAACGTCGAGGGGTCAATCTAGATTTCCTGTGCAATACTTCACTATTTTTAGTAAAACGTCCATATCATATGATCTTGGAAAATTTTCATATTTTAATCTAGAAAGCTACTTGAAATTATCTTTCTAATGCCACAAATTTCATGTAAAATGGAGTTGGGACAAATTTTATAAAAATTGTCAAACTTACTGCCCCAACTAACCTTGATAGTGCCGAGGCCGTATAAGTAAATTATAATTTCATGTTGACATGCACTTTTACCGGCCATCAAATTTTATAAGAATTGTTTTACCAAATTGAAAATAAGTTTCTAACATGTAATACTTCTATTTAAGAGTATTTACACGTACCAAAGACTCAAGTTATTATGTTTAGTACGTGACCCTCGAAGCTTAAGTTCGGGGTGTCACAGCGTGGTATCAGAGCAGTTATACTTTTCTGTAGACTTTTTAAAAGGAATCTACTGTCCTTCATCATCGAGCAAGTTAGCAGCTGACTTCCAACCGACAATCAAGGTAAAAAAAAAAATTTTTTTGCAACGAACTGCTATATCTATGGCTGGATATAGGAATATTTTGAATCAAGTCATGGTTGAGATTATGAAGTCATAAACATTTATATCTAAATATTTATTAGAGCCTTGTAGAGTAACATAATTAATTTTTGTCCTAGTTATGGCATGAACGGTAAGAACCCCGACAAGGACAGAAGCTTGTGGTTTCGCGAAGAAGCGGGACATTTTATTGGCATTTTACTATAATTATCGTATGCATCCGCTCCATAGCCTCGAACAACATCTTGATATGCTAGATTGTATTATTGAGATATTATGGGAGATACACCATAGCTTAAGGGATAAGGTAAAGATACAGAGGTTATATGAAACTATTCCAGAACCTTGGGCCTCAGTCATAAATGAGATTGTGCTTTGGTCTGACGATGACTTTTCGTATGAGGACCTTACGTATTTGCTTCGAGAAAGTTATGGAACTAGCCGTGATTTACAGCGAAACTTTAAAAAGACTATAACCTTATCCATGAATACCAGTTTACGAGCTACCAATTCTAGGCTAGATAAGGGACCGTTGGCTAAGTGCTTTTCGAGAGTTCTAGATGAAAGTTTTCCGTACCATTACCAGATAGATCGGAGCAAAGCATGTTAGAGGAAGACCAAGAGGAAGACCCCGATGAGGATCCAGAAGAAACAGAAGACTAGACACTATCTTACCTAGCTATCTTTGTTTTTGGAATAGGATAGGATGTAATATGTACTTCTGCTTTTGAATGTATGTACCATACCTCAACATGGTTTTTGTTTGTGAAAAATAATAATGTATATATATGAAGGAAAGTTGCCTTGGCCTTTGGATTTTTTTTTCTCAAATTAGTATTTCGTTTTGAAGTAATCCTAACTGGATGAACATTTTTTTTTCATTCAAAGGAAATGCCTCCAAAGCGCAACCACGGCAATGCTAATGCTAGTTCTAGTGGTGGCGAAGTTAATGTTGCAAACTTTGCACGAGAACTGGTTGCTGTAATGCGGGAGTTGGGACAGCAACAACAGGCACCACCTTTGACTGGGCAACGAACCCTAAATCAACAAATACCAGTTGAACATCAGAAGCCCAACCAACCAACTATTAAACCTCAAATAGTACCTAACCCGAGGGATCGAACTGTAATGATAGAGCAGTTTCGTAAAATGAACCCTTCATCGTTCGAGGGGAGTATGGATCCCTTAGCAGTTGAGGATTGGTTACGAGAACTAGAACGTATCTTTAAATTTATAAGATGTGAAGATGCTGAAAGAGTAACATTTTCAGTGTTTATGTTAAAGAAGGGGGCTAGCCTTGGTGGGACATGACTACCAGGTCATTAATACCTACTGAAGAATAGGCTATAACTTGGGAGAGGTTTAAGGAACTTGTAGAAGAAAAATTCTTCCCGGCAGCTGTGAAAGATCAAAAGGAGATGGAGTTCCTAAGACTCCAGCAAGGAACCATGACCCTCGTGGAATATGAACGCAAATTTGAGGAATTATCAAGGTTTGCTCCACATCTAGTGAATACTGAGGAAAAGCGGGCTAGAAGATTTGAACGTGGACTTCAACCTTATATTCGTGACATAGTGTCAGTTCTTGAGCTGGGCACTTATCGAGAAGTCCTGAAACAAGCCCAGACTATTTCTTATCAAAGAAATCAAAACGTTGGAAATTCTTGCCAAGTTCAAAATTTCTCAAGTAAGAGGAAGTGGAACTTTGATAGATAGAATACCGGTAAAGGAAAAGGGGATAATGCACCAAAGAAAGGAAAGATGGATATAGTAGGAGTTAGTGGTGAAGAGCGTTGTCCTAAGTGCGATAGACCTCACAAAGGTGAATGTCTATTGGGAAAAAATGTTTGTTTCAAGTGTGGGAAATCAGGACATTTCGTTAAAGAATGTCCCCAGAATCAGACACAGAAGGCCGGAGATGATAAGAAAGGAAAAGCAAGAGTTTTCTCCTTATCCAGGCAAGAAGCAGAACGAGACCCTAATGTCTTCGCAGGTATCATCTCTATTTCCAATATTCCTACATTTGTACTTATAGATTCTGGAGCTACACATTCGTTCATTTCTTCTTCTTTTGTTGCAAAGTCTAAAGTGGAATGTGAATTCCTTCCGTAAACCTTAGAAATATCTCTCCCATCTGGAAAGACACTTGTCGCTAACCAAATAGCTAGAGATCTTAGGATGAAAATTGATGGTAGAGGTATAGCGGTAGATCTAATTCCATTAACGATAAAAGACTTTGATGTTATCCTTGGTATGGACTGGTTGTCTAAAAACTATGCAACTATTCATTGTACCGAGAGAATGGTGGTTTTTCGAAGACCAGGCGAGGAAGAGTACCGTTTTGTGGGAACTGAGGTAAATACCTCGTCTTGTATAGTGTTAACAACCCAGGTTGAAAGGATGCCGAGAAAGGAATTAGGTCAAAGATTTTTAGTATCGATGACAGATATTAAACAAGACAAGTTGTCAGTTAAGGATGTTCAAATAGTTCGACACTATAAAGATATTTTTCCAGAAGACCTTCTAGGCGTACCACCAGACAGGCAATTAGAGTTTACCATTGATTTAGTACCAGGAGCAACACCTATTTCAAAGGCTCCATATCGTATGGTACCGTCGGAACTACAAGAGCTGAAGGTACAGTTGAAGGAGCTTCTTGATAAGGGTTTCATTAGACCGAGTGTATCACCTTGGGGTGCACCTGTGTTATTTGTGAAAAAGAAGGATGGAACAATGAGGTTGTGCATTGACTATCGAGAATTGAAACGCCTCACTATCAAAAACAAATATCCACTTCCAAGAATAGAAGATTTGTTTGACCAGCTTAAGGAGGCCACAGTATTTTCAAAGATCGATCTAAGATCAGGATATCACCAATTAAAAATTAAGTCAGATGATGTCCCTAAGACGCCTTTTAGGACTCGTTATGGTCATTATGAATTTCTGGTGATGCCTTTTGGATTAACTAATGCCTCGGCAGTATTTATGGATCTAATGAACAAAGTATTCCATGAATACTTAGACCAATTTGTTATAGTTTTCATTGATGACATCTTAATCTATTTAAAGAATAACAAGGAACACGAGAAACATCTAATGATTGTCTTAGAAACTTTAAGAAAAGAGAAGCTTTATGCCAAATTCAAGAAATATGAATTCTGGTTGGATAAAATAGGTTTTCTGGGGCACGTAATCACAGCACGAGGAATTGAAGTAGACCCAACTAAAGTGGAAGCAGTAAATAATTGGGTAAGACCAACCAATGTTAGAGAAATACGTAGTTTCTTGGGATTGGCTGGTTACTATAGAAGATTTATCGAAGGATTTTCTAAAATAGCAAGACCATTGACCCAATTGACTCGAAAAGGGATAAAATTTCAATGGACAGAGAAATGTGAACAAAGCTTCCAAGAGCTGAAATGAAGATTAGTCACAGCTCCAGTGTTAACAATACCTGAAGGATTCGTTATATATAGTGATGCCTCGAAACAGGGCATAGGATTTCTGATGCAGAAAGGAAAGGTGATAGCCTACGCTTCTAGGCAATTGAAACAATATGAACAAAACTACCCAACCCATGATCTGGAATTAGCTGCGGTAGTTCATGCCCTCAAGATATGGCGTCATTACTTATATGGAAATAAGTGTGACATTTATACTGATCATAAGAGTTTGAAGTATTTTTCACCCAAAAGGAATTAAATATGAGGCAGAGGAGATAGCTAGGGCTAGTAAAGGATTATGATTGCACTATCCTTTACCATCCTAGTAAAGCTAATGTAGTAGCTGACGCTCTTAGCAGAAAGGCAGTTGGACAATTAGCAGTATAAATCACTATGCAGGATCAGTTGTTAAAGGATTTCGACAACTTGCATCTAGAAGTAATTGTTCCACCAACCCAAACTATCACCAGAATAACGGCTCTAACGATCCGACCAACACTTAGAGATCCAATAAGAGTAGCACAGGATGGTGACTCTTTCCTGCAAAAGATCAAATCCGAAGTTGGTACTAGCAAGCGAAAGGATTTTGAATTAGGTAGTGATAAAGTCTTACTTTTTAAGGGAAGGTTGTGTGTGCCTAAAGACGAGGGATTGAGGAAAGAAATTCTTGAAGAAGCACACTTAACTCCATACATTGCCCATCCAGGAGGTACAAAAATGTATCGTGATCTAAGGAGTATGTTTTGGTGGAGAAATATGAAACGGTGCATAGGTCTTTTTGTCAGGAGGTGCATGACTTGTCAACAAGTGAAGGCTGAACATCAAAGGCCATCTGGATTATTGGAACCATTAATAATTTCACAATGGAAATGGGAGCATATAACTATGGATTTTGTTATGGGTTTTCCAAAATCAACTAGGGGAAATGATGCTATGTGGGTTATAGTGGATCGGTTAACAAAGTCAGCTCATTTTCTACCTGTAAGAATAAATTTTAGTATGGATCAATACGCGCGATTATACATCAAAGAGGTCATCCGTTTGCATGGTATCCCAGCTTCAATTGTATCGGATAGAGATCCAAGATTTACCTCAAAATTTTGGAAAAATTTGCAAGAAGCTATGGGAACCAAGTTAAATTTCAGCACAGCTTTTCATCCACAAACTGATGGACAATCGGAGAGGACTATACAGATCTTGGAGGATATGCTGCGTGCATGCGTCCTTGATTTAGGAGGCAGTTGGGAAAATTATGTATCACTGGTAGAGTTTGCTTACAATAATAGTTATCAAGCTACGATAAAGATGGCACCTTACGAAACTCTTTATGGCAGAAGATGTAGAGCTCCCCTTTATTGGGATGAAGTAGGTGAACGAAGAGTTTTAGGACCCGAAATAATTGAAGAAACTAGTCGAGTGGTTGATAAAATAAGAGCCAGAATCAAGGCAGCCCAGGACCGACAAAAAAGTTATGCCGATAAAAGGAGAAAAGATTTGGCATTTAATGTTGGTGATAAAGTTTTCTTAAAAGTGGCACCGATGAAGGGAGTTCTTCGTTTTGGAAAGAAAGGAAAACTTCGACCAAGATTCATAGGTCCTTTTGAAATTTTACAGAAAGTTGGAAATGCAGCTTATTGAATCGCTCTACCACCAGATTTGTCAGCAATTCATGATGTGTTCCACGTGTCAATGCTTCGACAATATGTGTCAGATCAAAGTCATGTGGTTAGTTATCAACCATTGGATATCAAACAAAATATGACGTATGAGGAAAAATCAGTAGCAATATTGGATCGCAGAATCCAACAATTAAGGACAAAAGAAATTCCGTTGGTGAGAGTTCAATGGAGGAACCATAATGTCGAAGAATCAACTTGGGAAAGAGAAGAGGAAATCAAGACCAAATATCCAGAACTTTTCAACTAAGTTCAAGGTAATTTCTAGGACGAAATTTTTTTTAAGGGAGGAGGGATATAATACTCCGAAATTTTATGCTCGTTTAAATTTTCTTTTAGGTTAGCGATTTAATTTTCAATATTATTTTTGACCATAAGAAAAAGGGGGCACCACCTTTGTAGTGGTTAATGATAGAGGTAGCTAATGAATGCAAGCATGAAGTGCTAAATGTTGTGTATACATGAAGTGATTATTAGTAGTCGAAATTCAAGTCAAGTTTGAATTTGAATGAAGTGGATTATCTTGTTAGAACTTCAATTGACCAAATGATTAAATTATTTTGTTGGGATTTATTTTACAATCTACAATATTTGAATATGTAAGTTGGATACAAATTTAATTTGGGATACACTTTGCTAATAATGAAGGTTAGAGGGATTAAGTTATATTATTTGGAAAATGAGAGACTTCCTTTGTAAATCTAGAATTTATGGCCACTTATTACCCTATAATCAACCCACTTGTCATTTATCATTACCATACACTTATGCAATAGACCAAACATGTGTAGAAGTAAGAAAAAAAAAAGAAAAAAAATGGAAAGAAAAAGAGGTGAGGCGGTGGAGATGGATAAAGGAGGAAAAATATCAATCATTTATCATATATATATAATTAAATATTTTATTTATGCATTTTAATTATTGATTAACTTAAAATTTGATATTAAACATTTAATTTTTTATGTATATTATGTATTTAATATTTAATTACTTATTGTAATTATTTATTTTATTTACTTGTTTAATAGCTATTTCATTTGTTATTTTAAGTTATTTATTTTAATTGTTATTTATTTATTTAAATATATATTTCAATTATTTATTTCAAATGCTTAACTTAATTTTTTTATTATTTATTTTAATTTTTTATTTAAATATTTAATATTTAATTACTTATTTAATTTTAAGAAATTTCAAAAACAATTAAATATTACCTAAACAATTAAATAACTAAAATAAATAAATATTTAAATAGTAACATATAATATAAATAAATAATAAAGTAATTAATAAAATGTTTATTTAAATTAATTAAATAGAGAATTAAATACTAAGCAAATAATATACGCAAACAACTAAAATAATTATTTAAATATGCCAAATATTAACAAATTTTAAGTTCACAGACCAAATCGTTGGTCACATATGCCAAATACTCCACTTCCGATCCTATTTCACTACCAATACTTGATCACAGAGCAATCAAATATTGGGTCACAATCACTATTACACCTCGCCCCTGCCACAACACCACCACGACCACCACCAACAACAAAAACGACCACCAAAACACAACGAATGATTGCACCGCACCATTGCACAATAGTCGACCACGCCTACACAACCACCAGCATCACCGCTATCCCCAAAAATGCACATCACAAAACAAAACCTCTTTAAACCAACCAAACAAAACCTACGATGCCACCAACAAACCACTGCCAAAACAGGTAAACCACCGCCTGACCGCTACCACCATTTACTGCACGAGGCGCTTCTGCCACCATAGCACTGCCATCATCCATCCAACACCATTAACAACCAAGTGTCGCACCACCACATTGCCACCATCACCATTCCAACACCATCGACAACCAAGTCCCGTACCACCACAACACCACAACAACCTGAACATAAATCTGTAGACCGGTATTGAATCTGTGGCCCGATATTTGCAGCCAATAGTCCCGTAAATTCCTTTGATTTCGCATCGAGCTTCGATTTGTTTCCACAGCACATTGGAGTCCGATTTGTTTCCACAGCATCGAGAACTCTTTGAGACCTTGATTTATTCCTCACAAGCTTAGCCTTCGTCTTCAACAGCTCCCGTGCCTACGCTAGCGTCACCTCGTGTTGTCGCAAAGGTGCTGTTGTGGTGTTGTTCAAATCGTCTGAACAACGCCTGAAAACCATGGCTACAAGGCTCATAAAACAAACGTCGAAGAGAAGACAGGTGCTGTGTTGGCACCGGCGCATCTCCTTCGTGGCCTTTGGAGTGGTAGAATGGGTCGTCGGCGTCAAGAGGAGGAGAGAAGACAACGTTGAGAGGACAGGAGGAGTTAGAAATAGGGTTTGAAAATTGGGGAAAATGGTTAGGGTTTTTAATTTAATTGGGGTAGTTAATTAGATATAATACTGATTTTTGCACAAATAAACTTGCCCCCGAGAACTTTGAATTTGAAACTTGAAGAACCTGGTTTTGGGTAATTTTCTCTTCTTTTTTTTAAAGACAGGGTAAAAGACCATTATGCAAAGATGGCAACCGGCCATCTCCCACTACTTCCTCCCTCCAATGCCCTTGCTCCTTTTCTTTCCCAAGTCACCTCACTCTCATTTTCACTACCACAGCTGCTCAATTCCCCAAACGTCAACCAATTATTAGTTTCTATTCGAATTCATTCTCCAATGATGCCGATTCTTCTCATCAATTCCCTGTCAAATCTTACTCCTCAGTCTCCAGCTCTATTGGGAACAACACAATGGACACCATGAGCGTTCTTTGTGGGGGTGCTATTCGGATGTCTTCGGGAGCCTCACTACTGTCATAATGTTATTTGCCTGGTCCCTATTTTCTCGCCGCCACTTCGGCATTGATGATTTTTCTTTCTCTGATTCAGATGACAATGATGACGATGAGGACTTCTGTGCTGCCATGAAGATGGGGTACGTGGCGATCCATGCCAAGACCAATGTGGTTGATGCAGATGATGTCCTTAAGAAGTCCCTGCCGTCGGCCAAGGAAGAGGTTTGACTATTTAATGAATGAATTTGTAAGAGTTTTGGGGATTAGAACAACCCTGAAGAAGAAATAGAAATATTGTGTATTACATGACGGTCTGTTAATTCAATATATAAATACGGATTTAGCTATTCTGATGTTACTAGGCATTCTTGTAAATATGTGATGATAATGATCCATTACACGAACTATACATTGTATATTTAGTTTTATATTTCTTCTTGTTGATTTTGTTGATGCAAGTCTTCTGTGTAACTCTGTTAAGTACTATTTCCTGGTGTTTATGGTGATAACTGGTGAGCAGAGGTATACCAACTTAATTTTCCTTTGAAATGTTTTCTTTTTTGGAGGGATGAAGTTGGAAGAGAGTAAACACAACTTATTGTAAATAAACTTCAAACAATTTGGTGTGTGGAACTTTTCTTCTCAACTGCTCAAAAGCTTCAGTTGAGTCAACCCCTTCTTATAAATTCAATAAATCAGTTGCAAAGAAGAAGACATATTCAAAATACAAAAATTAAGCTACAATAATAAGAGATGTCCAAGCCTTCTAGGCCAGACATCTTTAATTGAAATTGAAGACGCTATGGAGTTGCCATTACTTGAAGAAACTATAGCTAGATGTGATATACGACTTGGAATTATAGACTTTCGTTCTGGGATTTTGAATTTCTTTTCTAATGATTGGAATAGATGCTTGACTTGGGATGATCAAGCTGATACAACCCATCTTTAAGCATTACTTGCAATATCAGCTTTCATGATTTCTTGTGTTTGAGAAAACAATGATTATTGTGAAATTTATATCAGAAGTTGAGAGAGTAAATTTATTGCAATAGCGGCACATGTAAGAAACCATTCAACACAAGATATTTATCTTTTGTAGCAGGTAGAAAAGAAATATTGGAATCCGTGTTATCAAAGGATTTCCAGCGATTATTTCTAGTATGGAATGAGTCAATCATCCACTTTGGGATCTTATTGAACAAAAAGGGTGATCCACAACAAATAGAGGAGGATTTATTCAATCACATAGTTTGGGCTCCTAGAATATGGCGCGACATTAGTTATTTGCGACTTATCACCATTTCCTACCATCAACTTCTCCCTATCAGTGTACGCTTTGGCTTGGTTAAGATTTATTAGATCTGCTGTGGCATGGTTGCTGGCCCTACTGTAAACAAACTTGCTTGGATCAGTTACAGAGCTTGGTGCAGCAACCATGGCTGAGCTGTTTTGAGTGTTGTTGGTGTCCTGCCATATAGTTGTCATACAACCATAACACATGGCTGCTAAATGGCAAGTCATCATCATTGCAGTTGGCAAGTTGGGTTGGAGCTAGAGTTTCTGCCTCCCCATCCTCTACCTCTAAAGTTTCAACCTCTGTTGCCTCCTTGAGTTGAACCTCTTTCATAGTTTTGATTTTGGTTGGACTCAATGCTTTTTTGGTTGGGGAGCCTTTGTGATGTAGCACCAAAAGGATGATTAATAGAAATAGAAGAAAGATTCAGAAAGAATGGGGAATTAAGGGAGGGGATAGAAGAAGAATTCAATAGAAGAAGGGGAGGGATGCGCCATAAGCCACCAAAATAATTATTCATTCATCATCAACTGAAAGTTACAATGCAAAATAGGTTTAAATAGTAAAGCAACCCTAACGAGCTTGGGCCCGAGCCCATACAAGTCCAAATTTAAATAATAGTCCAAGAAAATAAATAAAGCTTAAATAAAATAAGTAAACGTCATCCGATATCCTCATCAACTCTTCCGGGGTGGGAGAAAAACTCAACCCTATCGAGTTGATAGATGGTATAGGCTGCAGTCAATCTGATACTCCAAATGCTTCAAGTCAAGCCACGGGGGACGATTTTCTGACGAACCAAGTAACGAAATTCCATAATTGATAGTACTAAAAACTGTAGCTTATTCCCAAGAATATGATCTGACCAAGGGGGCCGATCTTTCCTTCTAACCAAGTACTGATACTGGACTTCAAATAACCAATACTCATGCACCTCATCTTCAACATTTTCACATGATTGTACATAATGAGGAGTATAAGAAGCACGTCGATCTCCCCAACAAACAAGGAAGTACTGAATTTTGCCATCATTGGTCAATACAACACGTTCATCTAAAATAACATCAATTTTATCTTTGTGTGCTGTGATAGATGGTATTAAAGTAGAAATATCAATATAGTCAAATTGGGGGTCCACAAAGTTAGGTAGAAATGGATCATCAAAGGAAGTAATACAGTATTTGTAAGTAATGAAGTCCTCAATATTTAAAGCAGAGTGGTGGCTAAAATGTGATGAAAGGGCAATGACATGTGCATTTGAACCAACATACTTTAAAATTTTTAAAGGACCAGCACTACAAGCTTGCAATATGACATAATCCCCAATATTAAATTCAAAATATCGTTTATGCGAATCAGCTTGAAGTTTATATAATGCATTACTTGTGTCATGTTGTTTATTGATCTCAATATGCAAGTCATGAAGATAGTATACAAATGCTTCAGCTGACAATAGCATGCGGGGACATGGGAATAAGATCTAACGGTGACTTATAACTATGAACAACTTCAAATGGATTTAGACCTAGAGACCGATTCATAGAATTGTTATATGCGATGTGAACAGTTGGGGGGATCGAGTCCCAATTCTCAAGATTTTTCTGGACTAGAAACTGTAATAAATTGTCAAGACTTCGGTTAGCGATTTCGTTTTGACCATTAGTTTGAGGTTGGTCAGTAGTGGAGAATTTCGATTTAGTACTAAGAACAAGCGACTGGATTCTCCAAGGGTGACTAGTGAAATCATCAAACTCTTTGAGTTGGGTAAGGGTACGACATATAACATGTGATCGAGAGTTGTCGGAAACAAGGGGTATAGTTTCTAAAGTCTCGGGAAGGGTCGGGATTCCACTTAAGGAAGTGTCCTTACTATAATCATCAAAATCTTCAAGTTTAGAGCCATATGTTAGATCTTCTAACGACTCTTCTATTGCATTCTTTCGGTCTTCTATGATTAAGGCTCGGTTAGGACATTTGGAAGAGATGTGGCCAAAATCCTTACAGCTGATGCATAACAAGTGAGAAGTCTTTGGAGTTTCACAAATTATACCCTTATTTTCCAAAATTGGAGGAACATTAGACGGGGGAGGTCCTAAAAGGGACTTAACAGGAGGAAGTGGAGCCAGTGAAACCGAAAGATGATTGCCATTACGCTTTCTACATGAAGAAGAAGATCTTGGACTATCACGACTTTTGCAATTATTTTTCCAAATAGGAGGAACATTAGACTGAGAAGGTTTTATGATAGACTTATGATGAGGTGACGCTAATGAGATGGGTGAACGACAATGACCACGCTTTTCATATGGAGTACTAATAATCAACTCATAATCTCGAGCTAAAGAGTAAGCGTGATCAAGAGTAGTGACACCTCGAAGGAAAAGCTCGCGCTTAAGATCATCTCTCAGACCTTGGCTAAACCTACTCAAAGTCATACTTTCATCCTCAATTAAATGACATTTGGTTCGAAATTCCTCAAATTGCGCGATATATTCAGTCACTAATTGATTTCCTTGTTTAAGGGCATTCCATTGAGTAAGAATTTCAAAATTATCTCGTTCTCGCTTACGAATCTGATCCCTATTCCTACGATCGCGTCGAAAATATTTTTGATCACTTTGCCCACGATGATATTGTCTATTATGAGACGCTTCAAAATTAGTGTCAGTTAAACGAGGTGTTCGCTTAAAATTGCTCAACCTAGCAGCTAGGTTCTTTCTCTCCTCACGAGTAGCAGTTATATCTGATTGGACAATCGATAGGTTAGTGGCAAGTTGCGCTAACTGTCTAGTGAGTGCATCAAATTGGGATGGATTCATGGTCAATGTATTGGAAATAGAGATGACAAGACGACCACTATGCAACTACATGCAATGTAATACCAGCTAAATGACGTGCTATGATGAGATCAGTGAACAATACATGCAAGCAATGGAAAATAACTTGTACTATTTTTTTTAATTTAATTTTAAATATTGGGATTAATTAAATCCAAAACAAGCTAATATTGCTAGTACATGTAAAATGGCAAAACAAGGGTCAACACTAGTCAAATTCTCCAATCAATTTAAGTGGGGAACAATGGAAGTCAATTCGGTCACTGGTGTCAATTCGATTAATGGTTTTGATCAAGTGAGGTTTAAGGCTAAAATTATCACAATAACAGCAGCACAAGATTTTAATTGATGCAATTTTAAAAATAAAGCAGTAGTATAAACCAATACTAAATAGAAATCAAGGACTTCCTGTTGTTTAGTTTTGATTATTTGTATGCCGCTTGATCTGAATTGCCGACTTATAAGCCCCAACTATGCTTCTGTTCTTCCCTTCATGTCCAATGGTTTTAACCTCTGTTGACTGTAACTTGTGCTGACTCTGGTGTGGACGTAAAACTGAGCGTGGTGATTGTGGCTTTTAGATTGTTGAGATGGACGAGGAAATATATGAGTGTGATAACTGTGGTGGAAGTGTATGACCTTGGGTTGGTGGTGGTGACCTATGGCGATGAAGCGGTAGTGCTCTAGATACCTGGGTACAATAGATAATGAAGTGGTAGCGTGATGGTAATTAAAGGCGATGGCAGCAAGAGAGTGGTTGTGAGAGAAGAATTGGGTGAAACTGTGGGGTATTTAATGTTAATGGATTTGTTATAATCGGGTTTGGTCGGATATTTGGGACTGAGCCAAATGGGAAGGGGTTTGGATCCTGTTATAGAGATGGGCCAGTTGGGGTTAGTGTTTGGAGAGTGGGCCTGGGTCGTAAAGAGTAGGCTGGGTTAGTTGGGCTAAATGGGCTTGAATGCTAGGGTTTGGGATTTGTGGAACAACACCACAATTTTTATTTTTTTTTATGAGCAGCAGCAAAAAAAAAAAAACGAGATTTTTTTTTTGGACGTGAACAGTAACTTTTTTTTTTTATAAAAAACTGACCAAAATACTAAACTGAAATTTTGTGTGAACAGTACTTGCAATGAACAGTACCTTTTTTTTTCATCTAAGACTGAAAATTGAAGAAGAAGAAAAAAACTGCTGCCTTTACCAAAAATTCTTTTAGTTCATACTGTTCCAACAGATTTTGGGAAGGAAATATGAATAAATTTTGGATTAAAGAAAAGAAATTACCCATTGTTCGGCTCTGATACCAAATTTGATGCAGCACCAAAAGGATGATTAATAGAAATAGAAGAAAGATTCAGAAAGAATGGGGAATTAAGGGAGGGGATAGAAGAAGAATTCAATAGAAGAAGGGGTGGTATGTGCTATAAGCCACCAAAATAATTATTCATTCATCATCAACTGAAAGTTACAATGCAAAATAGGTTTAAATAGTAAAGCAACCCTAATGAGCTTGGGCCCAAGCCCATACAAGTCCAAATTTAAATAACAGTCCAAGAAAATAAATAAAGTTTAAATAAAATAAGTAAACGTCGTCAGATATCCTCGTCACTTTGTTTGTGAAGTTTACTGAACTTGGCTTATTTCATTCTAGCCATACCTGGCCTGAGGTAGTTGAGATGATCAAGCCTGCTCTCATATCTCATGAGTGTCCTGCAGCTCCCCTCATTGAGACAGTCTCTGCTATTTATCTGCACAACAATGGGGTTGAAATCATTAAGATGAGCTAGTACTGGAGTGACTGAGATCAATATAGACATGCTTCCCTTCCCCAATTTCTGCAGCTCATCAGTTTAAGCGAAGTATTATGGACTTGTTATGGATCACAAAATTTTCTTCTAAGGCATCACAAAGAGCCTTCAATGACTTTTGCCCCATGACCCTCACTGCAACCTATCAAGAGTTGCTCTGTAGACATCCAATTACCAAACTCTGGGATATAATTGCTCCTTGCTTATTCTGGATTGATTTGGACATGACTCAATTCTGGAGGACAGAGCTTTATTCCCAGGTTGAAGCCCTCTAGGTTGTTGTGACCCCTTAAAATGGGCAACAATATATTTTGCCAAAGGAGATAGTGTACGTTGTCCCTATCCAGCTTCACTAAAGAAGAACCTGTGTAATACTTGTTCCAAATGGGGAAGTGGGATTAAACTGGGATTGAAAGGCCAAGGAGCTGGAGGTTGGTGGTTGCGTGGTTGATTCAGGGTGGCCATTAGTGGCTTTGATACCAAGATAAACTTTGAACAAGTTGTTTGTGAAATTTTTCTCAGCCCAAAGCTTCAGGTACGAAAAATAAAAAATATACAGAAGAAAAATTCAAAACACAAATGGGATGATTGTTTTGCGCTTACACCAGCTATAATAGATTCTGGTTTAGGACTTGCGCTGCCTCAAGATGATTAAGAAGATACTTCGAGAAAGTTGCAATAACATGGTTCTTCTACTTCAGTCTTAATAAAAGTGCACTCATACTCATTGGAGTCGCACTTTTGGACTCTATAGCAGAACACATTTCTTTCAGCACAACAGGTGCTCAACCAAATATTCAGAAGTTGGCTTTGCTTCCTCTGCATTTGGATTAAACCAAGCCTGTTCCGTTGTTGTTCTAACAGTTGTGCATACATATTGTGTGGTCAATTGCCTGATATTTTCTCTTTGCTATGCATATGGGGATAAATTTTTGCAAGGCAGTATTTGCTAGGCAGTATATTATGTTCAGCTTGGATGTAAAGGTCTCAGTTTTATAGGGATGTGTTCAACGTGTTATTTAAGTTTCGCAACAAATTTATTGACCTTTGATTTAGCCCCTATATGGTACAGATTCTTTAAAATTTATGATTAACCATACATTCTCTCAATAAAATAATTTTACAAGTGGATCCATAATATTTTTTCATTTCTTAATTACACATTCTTTGAAAAAAATATTTTTAACAAAATCTATTCTAAAAAAATCTACATCAAACAAGCCCTTAGTTTCTGAAAGTCGTTCAAACTGATAGAGTTTCTAAAAGTTCAAATCTATTGCATTAATTTTTAATTTAGAATTTTTAACTCCAAATCCAAACTCCAAAGAGACATCTAAATTAAAGTTAGTAGTATGTTTTGAGTTTTGGGGCACTAAGTCCTTGTTTGCCCATTCTAACACCTGAGACATCACACAAGCTCTAAGCTCAATTTGACTTAGACATGATTATTAAGCTATATAAGTTAGGTCTCAATAATATACTATTTTAATTTTGTTTGATTTAATTTAAAACGTCGTGCTAAATGTAGTCACAATTTTTTCTTGAAATTGTACTAGTTTGAACATCTTATCGAGAGTTACACTCCACTTTTATATGCAAGGAAAAATGACAATCAAAGAAACTATTAATTTTGTCAAAAAGTAAAGCCGTAACTCTTATGTCTCCCATATTTACCTGTAAATCATCACCAACATCACTCTCAAAGACCAAATTTCATAGGATTGATATCCTACTCACAATGGACAAGAATTCGACAGAAGATCAATCTTGCCATATTTTATTTTTTGCTCGTTTCATTTTGAATCCTATAACGGGTTACAACCTTTTCAAATAGCATATGATAATACCTATCATGAAAATCAGCCAAGATTATGGCATAAAGTTTTGACAAGAATTGGTCCCTCACCACTCCCATCCTTGCCTCCATTCGCGCACGGTCTACATTCCTACTTTATTGTCTATTATTTTTTAGCAATTAATTTATTTTAGGCAAAAGTTACATACCTACAGTTCTAGTATGGCCCAAAAGTCAATAAAACTACTTGTACAAAGTGGTGTTACAAAAGTTGGATTACAAAACGTGTTGGCAAAATTCATATCATTGATTTCAAATGATTTAAAAATTTGTTTTTAAAATGAGTGGTTTGAATGTGACTTTGTTATTCAACTTTGTCAACCCTTTGTAAGTGTAACATAACTCTCCAAAAACTCATACAAACACATTCAATAATCACAATTTGTCAACGTTATGCCAAACTGTGCCATTACCAAATGAAGATCCAAGTTCCACAGCATGATGTACAATATAGCCGCAGTGTGAGAGTTTGATTCCTGAGATATGGAATTAGACTCTTTGTGGGTACCAGTGTACAGGTAAGCTCTTGTTCCCTAACCTGTTGGGGCACATCCCGCGATTTACCTCCTTCACGATACTTCAGGAACGAAACGGTGAGGAATTCTCAAGGTTGGGGTTCAACCTTTTAACATTTCATGTTTAATAAAATCATTCCCTCTCTTTGATTGTCATAGGCAATATTGTATTTTGATGGTACGTACTCACACAACGACCACTGAAAGATGGTGGCACATGCTTCTTGTCAAGCCATTTTCCTATTAATGGTCAAGATTCCTCCATATGGTTTGATCAACGGTTGTAAGTCACTTTTCCCCATATCAAGAGAGAGAGTGATGGAGAGCGAGAGTGTCACTGCGCCATTTGCATAGTACCAGCATTACACAGTATCAGATACACACTCATATCTCTCTCTCTCTCTGTGGAGTGACTGTTATCATGTCGAGCTTGATCGGGTGGAATATAAAAGAAAAGAAATTCACTCTGTTTCTTATGAAAAAAGTTGAGAAATAGTGATTGGTGAAGAAAAAGTTTGAAACTTTCAGCTTCAGCTGACTCTAGCTCAAAAACCCTAGGGGGAAAAAATGGAACAGATTCTTTTGTCAGTACTAATTATGGGTTTGTTTTTGAAGAAAGAGGAGTTGTTTAAGTTGGGTTGATTTTCTTGGATTTTGGGTTTATTAATTGAAATTGGGTGTTTCTTCTGAGTTTTTGTTTTTGTTTTAGTTTTCTTGGTGGGTTTGTTGTAAAACTAGTAGTATTGAAATGCATGTGAAGATTTGAGTTGGGGAAGTAAAAGATGGGGAAGATGAGAGAAGGAGTGGAGCTTAAAATGAATTGGGATTTAGGGTTTGAGATTTTGGGGATTTCTAGTAAGGGTTAGTGTTTACAGTACTTACAATTGTGTTGCTAATTGTAGTTTTAGTTGTATTATTATATTATTGATCATATATTTAAGAGTAAAGCTGAATAAAATATGAAGCTTTCACCATCAGGAATGGGTTAGCAAATTCACGAAGGTACTTGTTATGCTCCTCTGTGTTTACTTTTGTTCCTTGTTTTCTTTCTTTAACTAGATGCTTAAATTCTCAATCCGAGTTTGATTGCAAATTTAAGAGAATCCAATTAATAATTAAGTTAAATTGTGACTGATGGGTAATTGTTTGTTGACTGTGGGTAATGGAAGGGGAGAAAAAGTGCTTGAATTCGGAGCTATGGCACGCCTGTGCAGGTCCACTGGTGTGCCTGCCGACAATTGGGAGTCGTGTGGTTTACTTTCCTCAAGGTCATAGCGAGCAGGTCTTTTTGACTAATCTAATTAAACTCTCTTCTTTCATTTGTTTGATTAAGATAATATTTTATTTAAGCACTGCAATTTCTTTGCTTATGTATGTAATGAATTATATTTGAAATGTTGGCCAGGTTCCTGCCACTACTAATAAAGAAGTTGACGCCCACATACCAAATTACCCTAGTTTGCCACCCGAGCTGCTTTGCCAACTCCACAATGTTACAATGCATGTGAGTTTTCAACTTTATAAGTTAGTCATTCTTGTATTCTAGTTGTGAACTGCTTATGGAGAATTCTTAGACATAAGAGAGTCCTGTTTATTTGTTAAAATTTAGGCCGATGTTGAGATAGATGAAGTGTATGCGCAGATGACACTACAGCCCCTGACTCCGGTATTCTCATATTCGACTAAGATTTTGTGATGCTTTTTGAACCTACTTCTAATTATTGATGTAAACTGGTTATAACTAATGTTTTGTGACTTAAGTGCAGCAAGAACAAAAGGATACGTATCTTCCTGTGGAGTTGGGAACTCCTAGCAGGCAACCAATAATTTACTTTTGCAAGACACTGACTGCGAGTGATACTAGCACACATGGAGGCTTCTCTGTTCCCCGTCGTGCTGCAGAAAAAGTTTTTCCTCCTTTGGTAATGATAGTCCCATGTTATCATAATTTTGCCTCATGTTGTGGTGATTCTTATCTAATCTTTGCATTTTATTCTGCAGGATTTCTCACAGACACCACCTGCACAAGAACTTATTGCGAGGGATCTCCATGATATTGAATGGAAGTTTAGGCATATTTTCCGGGGTTAGTTCTAAATTGTTTTGTCTTGTAGTCTTACATTTGTGCAACCAATTTTATATTTATATTTTTTCTCATTATAGTTGAGCTATGGAGACAAACCTAGACTTTTTTGTGATTCGACTGAAATTAGTAATACATCTTTCTTAATTCTGATAGTCAAGTCACATCACAAACTGCTTCTATAGAGCATCTATCACGCTACAAAAAGCTTAGCGGCATTGTAGATTATTGTGGGTAGCTGTTAGTAGCTCAACATTAACTATCTATGCTTGTGTAATGAAAGATCAAAGAAATCAATCAACAAATGCTTATTTAGGGAGAAAAATGAGAAACAGTGTCCTTAACTTTTGCCTAAATTGAATGCTTAGTTTTTTCCTTTTTAAATTAAATCAACTTACTAGCTAATTGGAGTTTTTATGCCTCCACCTAAACCCAATTAGGGCTTGGGGGTTTCATTTAATTTACACTCAAAATTCCTAATGAAAGGAAAGTTACAGAACTAACTAAAATGGAATTTTTTCATGAGGTAGAACTTCTTCAGAAAATCACCTAACTTCAAACCAGTAAAAATACTCAAAATAACATAGGCCATGTTTGGCAAATAAGTTCCCCTCTTATAAGCAAGAGGGTCCACAAAGTGTGTGGTTAAAAGATTGTAATTTGGAGAGAGAAAAATAATTTGCTCATTCTTTACATTAAGAGACAGTACATATATACACACACACACACACAAAATAGGAATTCTATATTAGGAAGGATCCTAATTAGGGACTCCTATAATTAAGGTAAAATATATTTCACAATCGGTATATTCTATAAATCATGCTCAGTTTGTTACAAATATAATCTACTCGAATCCCATTTAATGCGTTCTGTGAAAATATCTTCTAGTTGTTCTCCAGTTTTCACATATTCTGTACAGATTAAATTCTGTTGCACCTTTTCACAAATCAAATGATAGTCAATCTCAATATGCTTAATTCGTTCATGGAATAAAGAATTAGAAACAATATGAAGAGCAACTTGATTATCACACCACAACTTTACTAATATTGAAACTTTAAGGCCAACTTTAATTAAGAGCTGATATATCCACACCATCTCACACACAAATTGTGCCATGCCTCTGTATCCTAATTTTGCATTGGATCGGGACAAACATTTTGCTTCTTACTTTTCCACGAGACCAAATTTCCTCCAACAAAGACACAATAGCCAGTAGTTAATTTTTGGTTAATCTTGGAACCTGCCCAATCTGCATCTGAGAAGCATTCGATGTGGGTATGTCCATGATTTTCGTATAGTATCCTACGTCCAGGAGCTCCTTTTAAATAACACAGGATCTGTTTTGAAGCTGTCCAATGGTGAACTATTTGAGAAGACATAAATTGACTTACAATACTAACAGAATGCGCAATATCAGGACGAGTTACTGTAAGATAGTTCAATTTTTCAACCAATCTTCTATACTTCTCAGGATCTTCAAATGGGTCACCATCTTTGGTAAGTTGCAAAGTAGAAAGCGTTGGAGCGCTACTTGGTTTAGCTCCCAATTTTCCTGTCTCGGTTAATAAGTCTAGTACATAATTTCTATGAGATAAAAGGATTCATTTCTTGCTTCTTGTCACCTTAACTCCCAAGGAATACTTCGACACCTCTAAGTCTTTTGTGTGAAATTGAGTGTGAAGAAATGACTTCAGAGATGAAATTCCCATAGCATCACTGCCAGTAATAACAATATCATCAACATGCACAACAAGAAGAATAATGTCGGATTTAGATTGTTTGTAGAAAATTGAGTGATTAAACTTGCTCTTTTGCATTCCGAAATTTTCCACTGTCTGATTGAATTTTTCAAACTACGCATGTGGACTCTGTTTCAAATTATATAAGGACATTTGAAGGTGACACACTTTTCCATACTCCCCCTGAGCAACAAACCCAGGTGGTTGGTGGTTGCTTCATATAAACTTCCTCCTGGAGATCACCATGTAAGAAAGCGTTTTTTATGTTTAATTGATTTAAGGGCCAATTATATGTAGCTGCCATAGAAATGAACAATCGAACAGACGTTAGTATAGCGACATGATAGAAAATGTCAGAGTAATCCACACCATAAGTCTGGGTATAGCCTTTAGCCACAAGACGAGCTTTAAGTCGAGCCACTGATCTATCAGGATTTACTTTGACTGCAAACATCCACTTACATCCATTAGCCTTTTTTCCTGCAGGTAAATTTACTAAATCTCAAGTACCATTAGCATCTAAAGCGTCAATCTCCTCTACTATAACATTACGCCAACTAGTATGGGATAAGACTTCCTGAACTATTTTCGGAAGGGTCACAGTCTGTAGAGACAAGAAAAGAGCATGAAGAAGAGGACAAGTGATCATAAGAAACAAAGGATGAAATAGGATAAGTTCATTGAGTGTTACCTTTACGAAAAGTAATAGGTAGATCAAGATCCCTGGATACTGGATTCGATGTCGAAGAAGGGTAAGGTGTTGAACATGCATCACGAGGGGTTCGTCTTCTGGAATGTTCTTGGCGAATAGGTGGAGGTAGTATGGGAGCAACATGTGTAGGAATAACATCAGTTGATTGTTACGTGGCATGATAAACCAATATATCATCATTCTCCCCCTTATTGAAAGAAGTGTATGTTGTTGGGAAGAAAGGAATATGTTCCAAAAAGGTAACATCAGCTGACACAAGATACTTGTTAAGACTTGGACATTAGCATCGATAACCCCTTTGTAGACGAGAGTAACCCAAAAAAATCCATTTTAAGGATTTTGGATCTAATTTAGTTATCTGAGAACAAACATCACGAGCATAACAGGTACTACCAAATATCCTAGGTTCAATAGGAAACAAGGGTTTAGTGGGAAAAGAACACTATAAAGGGTCTCACCATGAAGAACAAATGACGGCATCCGATTAATCAAAAAAGGCTATTAAGTTTGATAGGGGTGTCAATGCACAAGGATTGATGAAGAATACCATTATGAAGCATATAAGTTTGAAAGGAATTGGAAAAATATTCTTTGGCATTATTACTTTTCAATGTATGTACCGAAACATTAAACTGTATTTTAATTTCAACACAAAAGGCAATAAAATGAGAAAACAATTCAAAACAATTCTTCATTAAATAAAGCAAAGTCACACGAGAAAAGTCGTCAACAAAAGTAACAAAATACCAAAATCTAGTTTTGGACACAATAGGGCAAGGATCCCAAACATCTTAATAAACTAACTCAAAAGGAAAACTAGCTCTTTCATTGACTCGAGGGATTGACAAACGATGTTTCGCAAACTGACACGACTTATAATCTAAAGATGACACATTCTGAAACTGAGGATATAATTTCTTCAACAAAGGTAGAGATGGATGTCCCAACCGATAATGTGCTGCAAAGGGAGTTAAGACACTTGAACACGCAATAGACTTGGGCACTTGGGTATCCAAAATATAGAGACCGCTTGATTTATGTCCTTTACCTATAATCTTCTTCGTCATAAGATCCTGAAAAAGACAGTAATCAGGAAAAAAATGAGATATAGCAGTTCAAGGTCCGAGTTAGTTTGCTCACAAACATCAAATTAAAAGAAAATTGTGGTAAACTTAAGACAGAGGATAAGGAAATTAATAGAGTTGGATTAATACTTCCAGAATCGAGATCAGAAGTAGAACCATCAGCTAAAGTAACATTGGAAGTACGTGTATGCGACTGAAAGTAGAGAAAAGACTAGGATTACCTATCATATGATCTGTGGTGCTAGAATCAATGACTCATTTCGAGGAAGAAAAGATGAGACATGTATTAGGTTTACCTGTTTCAGCAATGGCAGAGGTAGAGTGAGACGAGTTCTTCAATGCTTCTTGGTATTGAGTGAATTTGGCAAATTTATCTACAGAAATTGTAATGGTCTGCTCAAAGGATGAGATGGGTGTAGCAGAAGTAGCTACAACATGAGCTGAGTTAGGGATGGTAAAAAATCCCGCCCCACCCGAATGGGGCAAAAAAACTCGCCTCGAACGGGTTGGCGGGGCGAGGATGCCCCTCACGTGAAGATAAAAAAAAGAAAAGAAAAGAATAAACATAATTTTATTTCTAGATAATTTACCCGCTAAAGATCCATTTTAAATTTGTATTTTATTCTCTAATTAATAACATAACTTGAAATTTTGAAAATGTAAAAAAATAAAATAAATAAACTGGGCAAAAAGTTGCCCCGCCCCTGCCCTTAGACCGGGCGGGGGCAGTGGGATTTTGGCGAGACCCGCCCTGCCCTGAACCCACCCTATTGCCATCTCTAAGCTGAGTGAGACTTCAGAGATTTTTTGTGCAATTTTCGGCATGAGTATTTGGTATGACCCGGCTCATGACAATATTAGCAGACAACTTCATTATGACTTCGATTGACCGGACTACCTGTACCCCGCCTCTTGTGTTACCTCTACTACTGCGACTGATAAGAGTACTAGAAGGTTGAACAGATGAAGCAACAAAAGCACTGGAATCTGTGCGAAGTACTCTAGTAAAGGTTTCTTGCAAAGATGGAATCTCAACACTGGAGAGAACTTGGAATTTAGCAGTTTCAAACTGAAAATTAAGGCCTGCTAGAAAACTCATCACAGCTATTTGCTCCCGTTGAGCTTGTTGAACTTCTGGACTAAAAGGTAAAAAGACATTCAATTCTTCATAAATCTTTTTGAAATTCATAAAATAAACTTAAAGAGACTGATCTTGTTGTTCGGCACGGGAAAAACCCATACAGACTTCATAAATACGTGATGCGTTCCCTTTTTCAGAGTATGTAAATTCTAAATTTTTCGTTAATTCCTTAACATACTTACAGTTATTAATCAGGCTGACTATTTCTGTGTCAATGGAATTACAAAAGACATTTAATTCTTCATAAGTCTTTTTGAAATTCATAAAATAAGCTTGAAGAGACTGATCTTGTTGTTCGGCACGGTAAAAACCCTTACAGACTTTATAAATATGTGGTGCGTTCCCTTTTCCAGAGTATATAAATTCTAAATATTCTATTAATTTCGTAGCATACTCACAGTGATTAATCAAGGTGACTATTTCTGTTTCAATGGAATTACGAATTTATAAGAATAATCGGATATCATCTCTTAGCCATGTCTGGTGAGTATTATCCATTGGTGGATCTCCAGTAAGGTGATTGTCCATAGAAATACTCCGCAAATAAACTCGAATTATCTTACACCAATCTAAATAGTTTGGACCTATCAACTTATGCTCCGTGATTTTGGACATCAGTCATAACTAAATTCTTTTGTTTGTCAACTATGGAAACAAATCACGAGGTCCAAGTAACAAATCAAAGCAGTAGCCCTAACAAGTAACCACCCAAAATAATAGGCCCAGCCCACTTCAAAAAGTAATTGGACAACTTGATTAACTTGTAGCCCAATTAAATTAGTCCAACCACAATAGCCCAAGCCAAATGGACCAACAGTAACCAAATCTGCCTAATTGAGGGACAAACAAAAACGGCAGCCCAAATAGATCTCCAACACGAGAGATGCAAGAACCACTCACCGGCGATGGGAAAGATGAAAAACCAAATAGCAGGCCTCTAAAATTAGATGGAAGACCCAGAATGAGAACTTGTACGGAAGACCTAGAAGATCCCGGTGATGGTAAGATCCCGATTTCACCGAGCCGTCACCTGCACGGAAGACCCAAAAGATCCCGCTTCACTGAATGAGGGCCTGCACACGGATGATGCCGCCAACCGTGATGATGTCGTTGGAAATATGAAGACTAGACGCTTACGGTGAGCGCACACACGAGTAAGATATGTTATAGCTCCGATAACATGTAATTTGGAGAGAGAGAAAAATAATTTGCACATTCTTTACATTAAGAGACGGTACATATATATATATACAATAGGAATTCTATATTAGGAAGGATCCTAATTCCCTACTCCTATAATTAAGGTAAAATATATTTCATAATCAGTATATTCTATTACAAAGATAATTCAGATAAGCATCATAATCCTTACTTATTTGCTTATTAGGTGTAGGTCCCACTATTGGCTTATCCTTGTCCACACATTTTTGTGGGCCCTAGCGCTTAAAAGATAGCACCTTGGTGACCAAACATGTTCACAATCTCTTTTCCTAAATTTATGTCAAATTCTGTGAAATCTTCAATTAGGTTTCCATTGACATCTCCTTCAAGAGTACTTACAGTTCATGGAAAAAAATTGAGCCATTTCAGCATTGCACTGTTTCCATGAAGACAAAGTGATATAGCATCCTTAAATATCTTAATGCATTGCAAACGGATACCATAGGTTAAGAAGAAATACAATCTGCAAGAAGTTGAGGTTGGGTTTGGGGATGCGGGATAGAGTTCCGCAATGCCTCTTTACTGTAACAGAGCAAGGAAATGGAAACAATCATTTATGAACTCACCCATGCCGATTCTTTCAAATCATCTCATCCAAAATACGTGATTGTTTATGATTCTAGGAAACATCACTGTGTATTGGGGGTAAAACAACTTATTAACATTCAAACTGTTTCACAAATTTTAGCTACCGTGGGTTATGGTATCTCATGTGAAACCTAACTCTGTAGTTAATGTTACGCTTGCCTTTGTCTCTCTGTATTTGTGTTTTTTATCGCATTTTTTTTCTTTTATGCAGGACAGCCTAAGAGGCATTTGCTTACTACTGGTTGGAGCGTGTTTGTAAGTGCCAAAAGACTTGTTGCAGGAGATTCTGTTCTTTTTATCTGGTAACTCTTACCATTTGCATTTCCAAGGCCAAATTCATTTTTCTCACCTAAAGTCTTAATGGCATATGTTTAATTCAGGATTTCATTAATTCTTTTTCAGGAATGAGAAAAATCAGCTCCTTTTGGGTATACGCCGTGCCACTCGACCACAGACTGTAATGCCATCGTCTGTTCTTTCAAGTGACAGTATGCACATTGGACTACTGCTCACGCTGCTTCTCCTAATAGTTGCGTCACTATATTTTATAACCCAAGGTGGATATAAGGATAAATTATAAAATAATACTCGATATATATCCATGTTTTTTTTCTTTTTCTGTTGACATGCTCGTTACATCAGGACTAGTGCATCTGAATTCGTTATACCACTTTCAAAGTATATCAAAGCTGCTTATCATACACGTGTTTCTATTGGAATGCGTTTTCGGATGCTATTTGAAACTGAGGAATCAAGTGTTCGCAGGTACAATAATACTTGAATCTTCAGTATACCATACATTGTTGTTTTCCTTCTATTCTGATGATTAAACATCTTGAGTATTTGATAAATAACAGCATGTCATCTTGGAGGTGATGAATAGAGATTTATTATTATCTTTGAATATTAAGACAACAAACTGACCTGTATTAATAGTTTTGTAGCATTATGTTAATGCTTCACCAAAATTAACTTGCCTCATGCATCACAGCTCATAACATTGTAATTTCTATCTGAGATTTTGAAAGGAGAAATGGTTCTCCTAATGCATACCAAAATTACTGCAGTGATATACATGGTGTGTGGAGGAAAAACACTAATTTGTTTATGGATTCTGTTGAATATTGAAATTATTCATAATCGCCTCTGTGGTAGATAGTGAAAAGTCGTAGTTAGATCACTGGAATTGGTGTATGGTAGGAATTGGCCTATAAAATATTTGCATGGCTTTTTCTTTTTCTGGACCTTTGGTCTTCTTATGCTTGGATGATTGCACCTCCAGATACATGGGCACAATTACTGGCATTGGTGACCTAGATCCTGTTCGATGGCCAAACTCTCACTGGCGATCTGTCAAGGTACAAGTTATGCCTCTACTGCTCAAGATATAATTGTCAAGTATTATTTTCTTAATTTTCCATTTATGCTTGTTATGGAATTATGCATTAGTTTAGGCTTATATTTATACAATACGTGCATATATGGTAGGTGCATAATTTTAGATTATTTCCTTATAAGGAACACTCTCTCTTTGTATATATGTAATACACGTCTATGAATAATATGTGAAGTAAGTTATTCCCCCAATTCAATATGGTATCAGAGCCTGATTCAAGAAATTAGGGTTTGCGATTTTTTTTCGTGGGACTGGTCTCGGTGGTGGAAAAGGTTTAGGCCGGTATTTTTCGTGTTAAGATAGAGAATTACCCTGGGTCATTTCTTGGTGGTTGATGACCAGAAGCGTGGCGGTGGAAATTGGTTGCACCGAGTGTTCCGCGACGTCATGTGATTCCGGCTTTTTCTGGCTTCGTTGACCTTTTTGTGGCAAGTGTTGGGTGTACAAGAATCCGGCTTCTTCTGGCTTCGTCGACTTCTCTTCTGGTGAACGTGGATTGTGTCTGTGTGGGTTGCAAACAGGTTTTCTTCTGGCTTCATCGACTTCTCTTCTGGTGAGCGTGGATTGCGTCTGTGAGTAGGCTGCAGACAAGTTTGGGCTATTTGTTTGGGCCGAGGCAGGTCGGTCTCATTTTAATTTGGTTGACTTGATTTATTTTGTTTCGTTTGGGCTACATTTTACTGTAGGTGCATTATTGTTGGATTGATATTATTATTAAGTTGGTTTGGAGTTTATTTTGTGTTCCATTTTGGTTCTCTGATAATTAATGGCGGAAGTTGATAGAAAAATGGTGAATGAAATCACAGTAATCCCATATGCAAAAATCACGGAAAGAAAGTTGACGGGTAGCAGAAATTATGCTCAATGGAAGAGAATTCTCCGTAGATATGTATCAAGTTTAGATTTGGGCGACCATTTGACTGATGACCTACCTCTACATTCTAATACTAATCCAGGGATTCGAAAAAAAATGGTTGATGGAGGATGATAAACTCTTTAATCAAATTCAAAATACCCTTGACCCGACAATGGATGACGTTATTAATCACTGTGACGCAGTGAAAGATCTGTGGGACTATCTAGAGTTTATGTATGCTAGTAAACATGATAGCATGTTCATGAATTGATGCTGAAGATTTATCGGGCTGAGCAAAAGTATCGAAATCTGTTTCAATATTATACCGAGGTAAACAGACATTTGAAGAAAAGCAGGCCATGTTTCCTATTACTAATGATGTGAAGAAGATACAAGAACAAGAAGAGCAGATTGTGGTCCAGTGTTTTCTCGTAGGATTGGGTCCTGAATATGAGGTGGCTCGTACTCAGTTACTTACCAGTGAGGCACTACCTTTGTTGAGTAATATATATGCTCGTCTCCTTCGGGTATGCAAGGACGATGGAAAGGAGTAGAGTATAGTACCAAATGAGACGGTCACTTTAGTTGGCACAAATTCAAAATCAAATAATAGTTACAATAAGAAAGGGGAAGGAGGAGTTAGTCGAGATAAAATTTCTAACGGTGGTTCTTGTGGTTGTTATTATTGTGGAGAGTAGGAGCATGTTAGGAAGAACTGTTGGAAATTGAATGGTAAATCAGCAAGGTACACGAGTCAACATTTCATGCGAAAGTTTGCTAATGTTGCCACTCAGGATGGTCTTCTATCTACACCTTCTGCTTAGCATCAAATTACAATCCCAGCAGATGAATATACTAGTCTTACACAATTTTACACCTCTCAACAGCCTCTTACACATTCCACCTCCACCCCACCTCCACCTCCACCTCTACCTCCACCTCCACTTTACCCAACACAGGTAATTCTATAGCGTGTCTTTCTACCTCGTCCCGTAATTGGGTCATTGATTCCGGTGCCACAGATCACATGACTGGGAATAGAGGTATACTTTCATCACTTCAATACTCTTCCAATTTACCATGTGTTACTTTAGCTAATGGCTCTACAACTCCTGTTGTTGGATGTGGGACTGCACATCCAACAAACTCTCTACCATTGTCATCTATTTTGATGTAAACCCCACATCCAACAAACTCTCTACCATTGTCATCTGTTTTATGTTTACATCAGTTTCCTTTCAATCTTTTATCTGTTAGTCAAATTACTAAATCCCTTAATTGTAGTGTTGTTTTCTTTCCTGATCATTACGTTTTCTAGGATCTTGGGACGAAGCAGATTATTGGTAGAGGGCGTGAGCTCTCCCACACAGGTGCCAGGGTCGATTGCATGCATAAGTACTTCTTCTCTTCTGCAGCTCCATTGTCGCTTCGGTCATCATTCTCTCCCTGTTCTGAAGCAATTTTGTCCTAGCCTTAGTCGAGAGTCTCAATTAAATTGTCAGTCATGTCAATTAGCAAAACATCATAGAGTGTCGTACTCTTCTAGAATGAATAAACGGGCTTCGTCCTCTTTTGATCTAATACATTCAGATATTTGGGGTCCTTGTCCTATTTTATCTAAGTCTGATTTTCGCTATTTTGTTACTTTCGTGGATGATCATTCTCGTGTTACTTGGTTATATCTTATGAAAAATCGTTCTGAACTTTTTTCAATTTTTCCTACATTTTATGCTGAAATCAAAACTCAATTTAACAAATTTATACGTATCTTAAGGAGTGATAATGCCAAGGAATATTTCTCATCCGCCTTTAGTTTCTTTCTTTCACAAAATGGTGTTCTCCATCAATCTTCTTGTGTTGTTACTCCACAGCAAAATGGAGTGGCAGAAAGAAAAAATCGTCATTTATTGG
Source organism: Olea europaea var. sylvestris (assembly GCF_002742605.1). NCBI lineage: Eukaryota > Viridiplantae > Streptophyta > Magnoliopsida > Lamiales > Oleaceae > Olea > Olea europaea. The sequence goes on from NW_019228961.1 coordinate 104,808, forward strand.
AAGTTGCACGAACTCTCCTTTTTCACATGAAAGTTTCCAAAGAATTTTGGGCAGATGCAGTCTCTACTGCATGTTACTTAATCAACCATATGCCCTCCTCTGTTTTAGAGAAGAAGATCCCTTATTCCATTCTGTTTCCCTCTGAGACTCTATTTTTTCTTGCTCCTAAAATATTTGGGTGTATTTACTTTGTCCAAGATATGAGACCTCAAGTTTCCAAACTTGATCCTAGATCCCTTAAGTGTATATTTTTGGGTTACTCTCGACATCAAAAAGGTTATCGGTGTTTTTCTCCTTCCTTAGGATGATATCTGCTGATGTCACATTTTTCAAGCCCATGCCATTTTCCAATACTACCGCATCCTCTAATCCATCTTCTGTTGAGTTTAATGATAATTTCCTTATTTATTCCGTGACTGCTCCCGTGTTACCAGTATCTTCTCGCCCTCTTATTTGAAGTGTGTATACTCGTCGTGTGCAGCAATCCCCGATGGCACCCATTACTGACCATGACTTGCAACCTCTACTTGTTGCTTCGCCTCAGGATTTGTCACCTTCTCATTATCATACTCTTAATCTTCCTATTGTCATTTGAAAAGGTAAATGGTCATGTACTTATACTGTCTCTTCTTTTGTTTCTTACCATGCATTGTCCCCATCTTCTAGGTCCTTCATTGCTTCTTTAGATCATGTGTCTGTACCAAAATCTATCTCTGAGGCTTTGTCCCATAGTGGTTAGCGAGCGGCCATGCAAGAAGAAATGCTGGCATTGGAACATAATCACACATGGGAACCGGTTCCTTTACCCCTCAATAAATAGGCAATCGGGTGTAAATGGGTGTTTACAGTCAAGATGAATCTCGATGGATCCGTTGCTCGATTGAAGGCTCGTTTGGTTGCTAAGGGGTATGCTCAAACTTATGGTGTGGATTACTCTGAGACTTTCTCTCCTTTTACTAAACTAGCTTCTGTTCGGTTGTTCATTCCTCTTGCTGCTACCTATCATTGGCCACTTCATCAATTGGATGTCAAAAATGCTTTTCTCCATGGTGATTTGCATGAGGAAGTTTACATGGAGCAACTACCACGGTTTGTTGCTCAGGGGGAGTTAGGGAAGGTATGCAAACTACAAAAGTCATTATATGGCCTGAAACAATCACCTCGTGCCTGGTTTGGGAGATTTAGTGAGGTTGTGACTGAATTTGGCTTAGAAAGAAGTGCATATGATCACTCAGTATTCTTTAAACAGTCCACAGTTGGATGTATCTTGTTAGTCGTATATGTTGATGATGTTGTGATTACTGGTAGTGATAGCAGTGGCATAAGTACGGTGAAGGCTTTCCTAGGCACAAGGTTTTAGACAAAGGAACTAGGTCCTTTGAAATATTTCTTAGGGATAGAGGTCTCTTGAAATGGTAAAGGAATCTTTCTATCTTAAAGGAAATATGTTCTAGACTTGCTGGATGAGATAGGTTTAGCTGAAGCAAAACCTAGTGATGCCCCTATGATGCCAAATGTGAAACTTGGAGCAGAAGATAGAGATGTGTTTGTTGAGGCAGACAAGTATAGGAGGGTAGTGGGAAAGTTGAACTATCTCACAATTACTCGGCCAGATATTGCATTTCCTGTAAGTGTTGTTAGTCAGTTTATGTCTATCACCTAAAACTTCACATTGGGATGCTGTAACTCATATATTAAGATATCTTAAAGGAGCTCCAGGACATGGAATTCTTTATAGAGACCATGGTCATTGTAGGGTTGAGGGTTTTTCCGACGCTGACTGGGCAGGTTCTTCTGTGGATAGGTGATCTACTACAAGGTATTGTGTTTTCGTTGGAGGTAATCTAGTTTCTTGGAAAAGCAAGAAACAGAGTTGTATCTCGGTTAAATGCAGAATCTAAATATCGCGCTATGGCACAGGTGACTTGTGAACTTATGTGGCTACGTCACTTAATTGGAGAAATTGGCATTGATATGTCTCACTCTATGAACTTGTGGTGTGATAATCAAGCAATTATTTATATTGCCACGAATCCCATATTTCATGAGAGAACAAAACATATAGAGGCAGATTGTAATTTTGTTCATGAAAAGCTACAACTTGGATTGATTTTGACTAAGCATGTCAAGACAGGAGATCAATTAGCCGATGTGTTCATTAAGGCCCTAGCTGGAAATCGAGTAAAATGTATTTGTAACAAGTTGGGCATGATTGATATCTATGCTCCAACTTGAGGGGGAGTATTATGGAATTATGCATTAATTTAGGCTTACATTTATACAATACGTGCATATATGGTAGGTGCATAAATTTAGATTATTAACAAGGGCATGATTTATATGTATGCTCCAGCTTGAGGGGGAGTATTATGGAATTATGCATTAGTTTAGGCTTATATTTATACAATACGTGCATATATGGTAGGTGCATAATTTTAGATTATTTCCTTATAAGGAACACTCTCTCTTTGTATATATGTAATACATATCTATGAATCATATGTGAAGTAAGTTATTCCCCCAAATTCAACAATGCTATTATTTTAATCACTTGAATGCTCTTAATGTTGTATTTAAAGAGCAGAAAATTTTTGCTATAATTTCCATCTTTTCAATTGCTCATAAAAGCAGAGATAGAAAAATCTTTGCGGAAATCTGTCTTTTCATCTCATTTTTCTTGCTTAATTTATGTTAGTCTTTCTTTCTGCACAATGAATATATATCTAATCACTAAATTTAGTGAATTTTCAAAAAAAAATAAAAAAATTACTTAAGGTAAAACTCAAGTCATGAAAGGTGGCCTCTGCTTCTTTTGGGCCTTTTCACTAATTTAATAATGCACCCTTTCCAAAAGGATATTATCGTCGCAGAGAACCAAAAGTCTACCTAAGTTCCAACAAATACGGACAATCAGATGATGAACTTTTTATCATCATGCGGAAACTAAACAATAACCCAGAATGGAACATTTCCTTCCTATTCTTTCTTTAACAAGCAAAAAAGTCTAAGTTGCTCATGACACTAGAAACTTGTGGCTAATTAATCAAATCAAAGAAGTCAACCTACTTAGGTTTGACACAAAAAATAGTGTTGGAGACTTTATTGATGAAATTTTCTAGTAGTTTCTTGATAGATAGCTGTTAAGGTCATCAGCGATTCAGAAGATTCATTTGGCTTGTGTTCTTAGTGGTCCGATGTTGAAAATCTTCAAATTTAGCTAGCTAGCTTTTGTTCCCTTTGAAGTTTTTCCTATTTTGGCTTAGTTTGGATATGTGTTTTCAAATTCTCTTCCTACGATTAATTAAAACCTTTTATTTTCAGCTATTCTCACTTGGATATGCACTTTCACCATTTGTAGAAGTTGGTTGAGGATTCATGCATTTTGTAGTTTGACGTTACTATGGAATTCCAGAATTTGTTCCTAATCAATTTCTAATTTTATGTTGATTTGTTTTTCTATTTAAATAAAAGAGTGATTCTCTCCATTTGTTCCAACTGTAGCTAAAATTAAGGAGATCTAGTGACAGCTTGTAGTCAGGGATTTCCTATAAATGTCCCAGTTTATTTCTTTGTAAATAAATGAATAAAAATTAGAGTTTTCCTCTCTAAAATCTTCATGGTATCAGAGCTTGATCTGTATCCATTGAAATGGTAAAAATCGGAATGGCAATTCCAGCCACTTCCTCCTCAATTGATGTAACTTCCAACCAAGAAGACACCCCTTCCAACATTAATGGCGGATCTGATAGCTTTGTTATGCCTATCACTGGGCATAAGCTGGGTGAAAATAATTACCTCCAATGGAGTCACACAATCATGCTATTCATCTGTGGGAAAGGAAAAGACGATTTCATAACTAGGGCAAGGCCTACACCTTCGATGGAAGATCCAAAATATAAGGCCTGGAAGTCAGAAAACAACATGGTGATGTCATGGTTAATCAATCCCATTACCAAAGAAATCGGAGAGGACTTCATGTACTACAAGACTGCTAAGGAAATCTGGGATGCAGCTAAGGAAACCTACTCAGATAATGAAAACACTTCTGAATTATTTGAGATAAAAGGTATCCTAAATGTTACACAGTATTTTAATACTTTAAATAGATACTGGCAGCAACTAGACCTTTTTGATGATGCTAAACTTGGCTGCTCAGAATGTAGTCTCAAGTACAAAAAGATTGTCGATAAGGAAAGAATTTTTAAATTCTTATTTGGTCTTAATAAAAATCTGGATGAAGTAAGAGGAAGAGTCCTAGGAATGAAGCCAATTCCTCCGATCAGAGAAGTATTTTCTGAGGTCAGAAGAGAGGAAAGTAGAAAGAAGATTATGATGGGAAACCAAGTCTCACCAAACCTGAGTAAGAGTTCTGCTCTTGTGGCAAGCCATGCAAATAATTTACCGAATGACAATAGCCGACAAAGAAGAGGAGGAAGACCCTGGTGTGACCACTGCAGGAAACTCGGACACACAAGGGACACTTGTTGGAAACTACACGGAAAGCCGGCTGACTGGAAATCGAAAGTAGCTGTTGCAAGTCATGGCTTCATGTCAACTGGAGGAGAAAAACTTGCACCAGATACCAACCTTTTCAGCACTGAGCAAATTGAGTTGCTGAAGAAATTGATTAGTCAACAATCCTCTTTTCTTCCCAATTCCACAGTTTCTGGATCTGTTGCTCAAACAGGTAACTTTTCAATTGCTTTAAGCACTCAAATGGAGAAAAATAGCTCATGGATTATTGACTCCGGTGCATCGGATCACATGACCGGTAATCCTAATCTGTTTCACAAATATGCCCCAACTTCTAAGAATTTTATGGTTCGAATTCCTGATGGATCATTATCTAAGGTTGCTGGAATTGGATCTGTTATTATTGCAAATAACTTAACTCTAAATTCAGTTCTCTTAGTTCCAAATCTGACTTGCAATCTATAGTCCATTAGCAAGCTTACCAAGGACCTGAAATGTATCGCTAATTTTTCCTCCGATCATTGTGAATTTCAGGACTTGGAATCAAAGAGGATGATTGGCAATGCTAAGGAGTGTGCAGGGCTCTATCTCCTCAAAAGTCCTAATAATCCTAAACAAGCTCAAACTGGAAGTAGTATGTCGCTTTCTGTTTATCAAAATTTGTCTAATAAAAATAGTGCAATCATGTTGTGGCACTATAGATTAGGTCATCCCAATTTCTAGTATTTAAAAAGGTCATTTCATACATTATTTCATAATAGCAATGCCGAGTTCTTTCAATGTGAAGTGTGTCAACTCTCCAAACATGTGAAAAATCACTATCCAATCCAAGGGTACAAAACTTCCAAGCCTTTCTCAATCATTCATAGTGACATATGGGGACCGTCTAGAGTCAAAAATATCACAGGCGCTCGGTGGTTTGTGTTATTTATTGATGATCATACTAGGATAACTTGGATATACCTAATGAAAGAAAAAATCAGAGGTTGGCCCTATTTTTAAAAATTTTGCTGGCATGATTCAAACTCAATTCCAAACAAAAATAAAAGTGTTTAGAACCAATAATGCCAAAGACTATTTCAATTCTATACTTGGCGAGTATCTTGATAGGAATGGGATAATTCTTCAAAGCTCATGTGTCGACACACTCCAACAAAATGGGTTAGCAGAAAGGAAAAATAGACATATTCTGGAAGTGGCTAGATCTATTATGTTCGCTACAAATGTCCCTAAACAATTTTGGGGAGAAGTGGCCCTCACAGCCACATATCTCATTAATAGAATGCCATTAAGAGTTCTAAACTTCCAAACACCTTGTCAAAACCTTCTCCTTTCCTATCCAGATTCACGAATTACGTCATCCATACCATTAAAAATATTTGGTTGTCAAGTATTTGTACATATTCATGAGCAACACCGAAACAAACTTGACTCGAAAGCCATCAAATGTATTTTTCTTGGTTACTCTCCCACTAAAAAAGGCTACAAATGTTATTCACCCATCACTAGAAAATTTTATACTTCTATGGATGTCACCTTCTTTGAAAACCAATCATATTACCGATCATATTACCCAAAAATTCACATTCAGGTGGAGAACTCATCTATACAAGAATGTAATTTTTTGTTTGATATAGATACCTCTCTATCTAAAGCTGAGCCCATTACCTCCATTCCATGAGAAATTAGACCAAACACCTCTCCATCTGAAGTTGAGCCCAATACCTCCATTCCATTAGAAGTCAGACCAAACACCTCCATCCCATCAGAAGTCGAGCCAATCACCAACTTCATTCCTTCGGAAACAGAACAAAATTTGCCCAGTAACCATGAGTCTGTCATCCCAATCCATTCTAAACCTGCAATTGACAAAGAGCTACGTGTTTATTCAAGGATTAAAAGACCCGAAAAGGAGATAGAGACCCACACACTTCCTATGGAAAACCATGAATCCAATCTGGTTCCAAATAGTCCCGGTAATATTTCTTATGAAACTGAAACTGCAACTGATATTACTGTCAATAATGATCTTGATGTTCCTATTGCAATAAGGAAAGGTGTGAGATCATGTACTCAGCATCCTATCTGCAATTTTGTATCTTATGATGGTCTATCACCAGAATATCGAGCATTTGTCACTAATCTGTCCAATGTAGAAATACCACATAGTGTTCATGATGCTCTAGGGAAACCAGAATGGAAGGCTGTCATTGGAGAAGAAATCAATGCTTTAAAAAGAAATGGAACTTGGGAACTTTCAAATTTACCAGAAGGGAAACAACCGGTGGGATATAAGTGGATTTTTGCTCTCAAGTATAATCCAGATGGAAGTATATATCGATACAAAGCAAGGCTTGTTGTTAAAGGTTTCACTCAAACATATGGCATAGACTACCAAGAGACTTTTGCTCCTGTTGCCAAACTCAATACTGTACGGGTATTACTATCTTTGGCAGCCAATCTAGATTGGCCCCTCCATCAATTGGATGTAAAAAAATGCTTTTCTCAATGGCGATTTGGAAGATGAAGTGTACATGAAAATTCCACCCGGCTTTGAGACAGAAAATAATGTTAACAAGGTTTGCAAGCTTCAAAAATCATTGTATGGTCTCAAGCAATCTCCTAGAGCGTGGTTTGACAAGTTCTCAAAAGCAGTAAAAAAATATGGGTATTCTTAGGGACAAGCCGATCATACCTTGTTCACAAAATTCTCTTCTAGTGGGAAGATTTCCATCCTCATCGTCTATGTAGACGACATTATTATGACATTATTATGACAGGAGATTATATAGAAGGAATAAATTGTTTAAAGGAGGTCCTTGCTAAAGAATTTGACATCAAAGACCTAGAAAAACTCAAATACTTTCTAGGCATGGAGATGGCACGTTCAAAGAAAGGAATAGTTGTTTCCCAACGTAAGTACATCTTGGATCTATTGAAAGAAACTGGAATGTTAGGATGCAAGTCCGCTGACACTCCTATGGAATCAAATTATAAAATTGGGTTCAAGGAAGAAAGTCCTCCAGTTGATAAAGGAAGATATCAATGACTTGTAGGAAAACTCATCTATCTATCTCACACAAGACCTGACATAGGTTTTCCAATTAGTGTTGTAAGCCAATTCGTGAACAAACCCAATGAAGAACATCTTGAAGCAGTTTATTGAATCCTTCGATACTTGAAAAGGACTCCTAGTAGAGGACTTTTCTTTCAAAAAGGAAGGAGTAAGGAAGTTGAAGTCTACTTAGATGCAGATTGGGCAGGTTCCATTACAGACAGGAGATCAACCAGAGGTTATTGCACTTATGTATGGGGTAACTTGGTCAATTGGCGTAGCAAGAAGCAATCTATTGTTGCAAGGAGTAGTGCCGAAGCAGAATTTAGGGCATTAGCTCAGAGTATATGTGAAGGAATATAGCTAAAAAGATTACTAGACGAGTTAAAAATCTCAATAAAAGAGCCAATAACGGTACTCTGTGACAATTTGGCTGCAATCAGTATTGCTAAAATCCCGTTCATCATGATAGGACTAAGCATGTAGAATTAAACCGTCACTTCATTAAAGAAAAAGTAGAAGAAGGGATACTAAACTTGGTCGACATCTCTACACATCTTCAGGTTGCTGACATTCTGACAAAAGCCCTTCCAAGAATAAAGTTTGAAGAATTTACATCCAAGTTGGGAATGACTGACATCTATTCCCCAGCTTGAGGGGGAATATGGAATTCCAGAATTTGTTCCTAATCAGCTTCTGATTTTATGTTGATTTGTATTTCTATTTAAATAAAAGAGTGATTCTCTCCATTTGTTCCAACTGTAGCTAAAATTAAGGAGATCTAGTGGCAGCTTGTAGTCAGGGATTTCCTATAAATGTCCCAGTTTATTTCTTTGTAAATAAGTGAATAAAAATGAGAGTTTTCCTCTCTAAAATCTTCAGTTACAAACAAGTGTTGACGATCTAAAATGTCTGAGTTTTTGTTGGATAATTTCTAAAATAAATGGAATTGAAGAGAGAATGATTACCAGTGATATTGGTACTCATGCCCTACCTGTATCTGTAGATGAACTATAAGGCTGACTAACGGTCGGTACCTCCTGTTGAAATCATTACTTACCGTCTCTTGTTTGCTTATTTCTTCGAATATGTAGGTTGGCTGGGATGAATCCACAGCGGGAGAGAGACAACCACGGGTATCATTATGGGGAATTGAACGCTTGACTACATTTCCAATGTATCCCTCTTTATTTCCCCTCAGACTGAAACGACCATGGTATTCAGGGGGATCATCGTTTCAAGGTATTCTTCCTACCCCCAAATTTACATTAAAGGTTGTGTATTGATATCAAAAGGCTTTCAATTGTGGACGCATTATACGAAGTCTTTTTATGTTTTACTTCCACATATATTTCTTTTTTGCTTCTTATTGGAGAAGGAAGAGTTTGTCAAAAAGTAAATAAGCTGCACCTGGATTGACCTGTTCCTGTCATAAGAGAGGACTGTTTTGCACACATTTGAATGTAAAATTGAGGTATACAAAATTTAAATGAATACAAGCAGCCCCTTTCAATTGGCTTGAACTTTTAGATGAGATGGTCCATAATGTCCTAACGCTCAAATTCCACAACTTTACTTCGTTCTTATTTGTAACAAAAGAACTATTTTCAAATATTTTAATTGAACTTTTTGCATCAATAGAATACAAAGAGCACATCTGCGGTCCACAACATGGAATAGATGAAACAAACAAGCGTGACAAACTAGACATGTCATGAAGAGAAGTTAAAAATTTAACTGTTGAGCAAGATGAGATATAGGATTTCGGGTGATTGGGGTTGACATGTAATGCAGTACAGTAATTACAATTACTCTTTAGTGAAAGAAATAATCCTATCTAGCACTTATGGTGCTAACAGCCAGTCTATGTAGCAGTGGGCTCACTGCCACATTGTCCGTGAATATAATGCATTCCAACTTCATTGGTAGTGCAGCAATGTCCTGACTGCCACATAGATTAATGCTTATGCATTTCTGGGGCTAAATAGCATTACTCTTAGTAAAACAAGGATGGATTCTGTAGGTCTTGAAGGCAGCAGCAGCTTGGAATTGTCTTTCTTATACAGCTTGATAACTTCAGTTTTGTGGATTTGCTCTGGTTCTTCTCAGTTTGAGATTAAGCTTCCCAAGTTCCAGCACACCTCATGCTGTGGCCTGATCTCTTTCACTAATGACATCAAAGCTATATTTGACGAAATGTTTCTTACCTTCATTCCTCGGTCCGTAACTCAAAAGGGCACCATCATTCCTGTTCACCGCCAATGCCAAGTTTTCAAAAATACCACTGCCAGCTGTTGTCCATTCCATGCACCTTCCATCATCATATCAAGTCTGCTATCTTCTTTTCTTATTGCAGCAAATAATACTCTTATCTATGGTATCAATTCTTCACCAGGAACTCTACTTTTGAATAGGTCTTCATTCAAACCTGCGAAATTCAAACTCCAATTCCTCTGCCTTGTACAAAGAATTTGACAGATTATGGCCAGTGTAAGAAGTATTGGCCATTTATTTTATAGGTGATAATTTGTACAGTGATTCTCACGGCGAAGTGAAGGTGGATTAACAGAAGACATGGTTGTTTCCAATTTTTCTGAGGTGACTTCTGACATCTTTTCTGACTTGAGAAGAGATATTTTTCTGGTTTCATCAGAAACTTGGTAGCCTTGAACTCTCTACGAGTTCTGATACCATGATACAAAATGGGTAATTTAATGTTTATCAAGAGAGGAAAAAGTTTCAACATATATAGACCTATTTTAGGGTTTCATGCAGGAGAACAATTAATTTACATAAATGAGATATCTGCTAAATCACTAATTACAATCCCATACCTGCTAAGGATATTTTATAAAAATTAGATGTGAATACACATGTTGCAGGCTTTTACATCAATTCCATCGTTGAATCCTTCCAAGTACTTGCAATAATTGTAACTATCTTGGAAAAAACTCAATAACTATCTCAAGCAGAAATGAAAGCTGAGGAGCCAATAATTGTTTCAGAATTGAAGTAGATAACAATCAATCTGACATAAAATTTGAGGTGAACACATAAAATCTAAACCAATATGATGGAGAATGGTTCAAAAACTATAACAAGAAACATTCTTATTATTTTTCAAATCAAGAGATCATCAAGAATTTGATAAGTTCAAGAACAACGAAAGCGAAGACATCAGTCATAAGATTATCACAAGCCTAAAAACTTCCAGTAGAAGAATCTCAAGCCAATGTGACTGAATTGAACTGAGAATCAGAACAATGTCATATATGAATCTTTTTTGTCTTTTGAGTGCAATACAATCAGTAACTCCGGAGAACGGCAGATGGACACTGGGGCTACTATTACATTTGTGCCAACAAGTCAATGTTCTCTTCGTACACACTAGTTGATGGAGAATAACTGTATAGCTCTAAGGTTGAAGGACAAGGGGAAGTGGTAGTCAACATAACTTACTGACAAGAAACTCATCCTTAATAATGTGCTACATGTCTGACGTTGCAGCAGTCCGGTGTTTGGTCTTTCCTTCAAGATCGAGAAGCTGCTGCTATCGTCAAGACCTGCATTAGAGGGAGCAATCTGAAGTACACAACATGAAGGTGTAGGGCTCAAATAATTTTGAGTTTGATTTTATTTTAATTTATGCATTTCTTTTGCATTATACATGTTCTAGTGTTGTAGGAACTTTAGATACAACGAATTATTCTTCTAAAGGGGCTGACTATGTCTAATTCAATATCTTCACCAGTGGGAACATGAAATTGAAACTTATACACGGTAAATACCAAAATGATAGGGTTACCAAAGCCCATATCACACTTCCTACTTTCTGAACATGTTCAGGAATTAATCGTGCTGCTTGTTTAATGTTTTTGAACCATATATGGTTTTCCCGTCCTTTTATATGGTCAAGTTGTTTCCCTGTGCTCCAGTCACAGATGGCTGTAATGAAGCCATAAATGGCATGGCGTGGATGAGAGGTGAAACTGGTGAGCAAGGACTGAATTCTATGAATTTCCCGTCTGTTGGTATGTTTCCCTGGATGCAGCAAAGAGTTGATCCGACAGTCCTACGCAATGATCTTAATCTGCAATACCAGGCTATACTGGCAGCCGGTTTGCAACATTGTGCAAGTGGAGATTTGCTCAAAGACCAGCAGTTCCAGCAGCAGCCTGTTCAATATCTTCAACATTCAGGCAGCCATAATCTCCAGTTGCAGCAGCAGGAGGTAATCCAGCCAACAATAACTTCACATATGCTCCCTACACAAACCCAAATGCTGTCAGATAAGCAAATTAATAATGCAGCCAAAGAGCATCAGCAACGACACAATTATCGGGAATCATTTTTAATGCAACGTGATCAGCTTCAACAGAGGCAGCCATCTGATGTTCCTTCCCCTTCATTTAAGAAATCTGACTTAACAAATTTGAACACTAAATTTGCAGCATCTATAGCTCCTGGAATGCAAAATATGCTGGGTTCGCTTTGTTCCAAAGGGAGTGGTAATCTTTTAAGTTTCGCAAGACCTGATGAGTCAATACTCAGAGAGCTGTCACCCCAACAATCCTGGGTTGCTAAATTCTCTCTGTCACCAAATAGTAACTGTTCCAATTCAGCATCACTTCCACCATATTCTGGAAAAAATTCTTCTGCTGAGCAGGGAACTTGTAGCTTGGATGCTCAGAATCACTCTCTTTTTGGTGCTAATATTGACACTGCAGGGCTCTTGCTTCCTACCATTTTTTCTAGTATTGCTACCTCTTCGGTTCATGCTGATATGTCCTCTATGCAGCTGGGGTCTTCTGGGTTTCAGAGTCCTCTATACAGCTATGTGCAAGATTCTTCTGAGTTGTTGCATAATTCAGGACAAGTTGACCAACCAGCTGCGACCTGTACCTTTGTCAAGGTGTTAGTTCGAGGGTGTTTGTACTTCTAGACATGTCTACATTTTTGTTGGGTAAGGTACGATATTAATTTCTTTTTTGGTGCAGGTTTATAAATCAGGATCAATTGGTAGGTCACTCGACATTGGCCGGTTCAACAGCTATCAGGAGCTGCGTCAGGAACTAGGTCAAATGTTCGGGATTGAAGGGTTGCTTGAAGACCCTAAAAGATCACTTCTCCTTGGAGACGATCCATGGGAGTAAGTATCTTGATAATCTAGGTTTTTTCCCCTCTCAGTGAGTCAGTTCTTAAGTCACTCAGTTGCCTTCACTTTCCAGTTTTGTGCTATCGGAAAATGCATAACGTGGCTTAATCTTTTCCTCAGTTCACGCTATTTTTGTGCGTAAATGAAATATATTTTGTGGATCCTCAATCCTTTTCTGATTCATCCCTAAGCCACATAAATGATCACTTGAGATCTTGAAAACATGACTAATTTGAACTTACCATCATATGAAATTTACAGGGCATTTGTGAATAATGTCTGGTATATCAAGATCCTTTCTCCCGATGATGTGCAGAAACTGGGAGAACAAGAGGCTCGATCCTTGGGTTCAAGTGCATCTGAAAGGATAAGTAATACTGATTGCCAAGACCTTGTAGGACTCTCGTCGGTAGGGTCGCTTGAATACTGAGAAACGGATGCTTCTCTTGAGACACTGGATCCCGACTCTTTCTTCTGCAGTGCCTATAAGTTGCTCATTTATACATTCTATATGGCTTCATAGGATTTGGCCTTTTCTTCATGTTGTTGTCCAGCACTATTATATACATTTTCATGGCGATGACAATGTCCCTTTAGTGAACATGAATTTATTAAGAGTTTAAGCACATGATTTCGACTAAGAATCACGAACCTTCCTTGGTCGATGTAATTCGTAAACTAAGAGTTTGTTAGGACCTTCCTCTTGCAGCTCACGGTGATTTCCGGGCTCAGTTAACCATTAAACATCGAATTCAACATCAATTTGGAGTCACCAATAACCCGTCGGCGCTTCTTCCTCTTTGGTTGATTTCCTCCTTTGCTTTGTTGATTTAATCCACTCACTTAGGATGGATACCACTCAGGTAAGGTTCACAAAGACTCAAGCAATTGGGGTGGAGAGGAAATCATGAAGAAGATGAAGGCAGAAAGGCATGGTAGAACACGGCTGTTTCTTTCTCACGGCTTCAACTAGCTGGACGGGTTCAACAAGGGCAAAAAACACCAATATATATAGTAAGTCAAGTGGCAAACATAAGGTAAGTCGGGATATGGTAAGTAGGCTCGACTAGGGTTAACTTCCAATGGAAGAAATCAACAAGCCACAAAGAGTATTAGCCGTCCAATAGGTAAAGCAACGTTTGGTCGGTTCATCCATTATTCGATGTTGAATTATCGTTCAGTCATTCATGTCGACTGATAAAATTGGTTCTCATCATCGCCCGGGAGGTCGTTTGACAACATAATGTCTAACAACCTCCACCTTGGTGTCAAAGGACCTGCAAAGAAAAACGTTTTTCCATTAGTGACACCTCTAACAGAAAAACCGATAAAATTGAAATCATTTACCTGTACCGATGTTTAGAAGCTCTTTGCAACTTCTAAACTTTACCAGTGGCAGCACTTTCATGCCCATATCTGAAGGATTGTACTGTGTGTGAATGTTTTTCAAGTCTTACTACTTCTTGTGATATTATATCCCTAATGAAGTGTAACCTAACATCGATATGTTTAGTGCGTTCGTGAAAGACAGGATTCTTACACAAATGTATGGATGATTGACTATCAGAATACACAACCACATACTCATTCAAAACACTCAGTTCATGAAGTAGACCTCTAAGCCATAGAGCCTCTTTAATTGCTTCAGTGGTGGCAATATATTCTGACTCTGTAGTGGATAGTGCAACTATGTGTTGTAACTGTGATTTCCAACTAACACACGAATTTGATAAGGTGAATACGTAAGAGGAAGTTGATTTCCTACCATCCCTATCTCCTGCATAGTCAGCATCTACAAAACCCTTTAATTTCACGCCTTCTTTATTAGCACTAAATTTTAGACCCATGTCACTTGTACCCTTCAAATATCTTAAAAGCCACTTTAGTGCTTCCCAATGTTCAGGACCTGGATTAGACATGTACCTACTGAGAGTACTAATAGCGAATCCTAAGTCCGGTCTAGTGCAAACCATCAAATACATTATGGAACCAATCACATTTGAGTATGGAATTTTACTCATGTATTCCAATTCACGTTCATTGCAAGGAGCTTGTTCCTTAGATAGAACAAAATGATTTGCAAGAGGCAACGTGACAGGTTTGCAGTCACTCATATTAAACTTACTTTTGATATGTATGGGGACTGATGTAAGAATACGATGGAATTTGACCTATTTCGTTCTATTCCATGCCTAGAATCCTTTTAGCCTTTCCTAGATCTTTCATGTCAAATTCTCCACTAAGATCTGCTTTTATATTGTTTATCCACTTAGGAGATGATCCAACTAAAAGCATGTCGTCCACATAGAGCAACAAAAACAAATAATTGTTATCAGTCTCGTTGTGTTGAAAGTATAGGCAGTGATCAAATTTACTTCTTTGAAATCCTATAGTGAGTACAAAGGAATCAAAC